>NC_091742.1:88058426-88358426 GCF_043380555.1 Nothobranchius furzeri
TTGAAACTTGCACATTGATTAATTGCTGCAAGTTACAAAATGAAAGTTTCATGTTACGTACCAAAGGTTACGTGTTGCAAAACGAGAATTACATGCTACAAAATGAAAGTTACAGTTACAAAACATGTTACGGGTTACAAAGCTTGGTAAAAGTTACATGTAATATTGTCCCAATCCTGGTTCCATAGACGATGGGACTAATTATGTGATCATTGACGATGGGCTGAGTCGTTACGGTAGCTTTTACAAGAGGCAGTTTGTTTATTTATTTGTTTGGCCGTTAGTTAATTTGTTAACGACTCATGCAGGTGCGCATTTGTTTAACATGTTACACATGGAGACCGTGGGAGGTTACAATCAACAAATTTTCATCAGCGCATCTGAGCGTTATCTCACACTTTCTCCACACCTCGCTGCTGACAGTGCATGCAGGCGGCGCGCTGAAGAGGAGCTGGAAAATTGGACATTGTGCAGAAATGTTTGCTGATTTTACAGCTTTAGCTGAAGTAGCGCTCGTTATTCAGCAACAGCTTCGAATCCAGTCACCAGTGATGCCATGAACCTGTCTGGGGCAAAAGTCCAGAACCTTAAGACTATAGCCTCTTCAGCAAGCTCCCTATAGACATCTGGTTTCACACAAGCAGGTGACCAGTTCAGGTTTACACTGAGCAGAAGGAATGTACGTTTGGGTCACAGCTGATGAAATGTTCCTAATTTACATAAAATATTTTAATTGCATAGTTTAGCTAAAACATCTAGCTTATATTCCATCATCTCGTTCATTATCTGTTATCCTGTACAACCATCATTTAAAGCTTCTTTCCGGAGTATTTCTGTTATCCGGTGGCACCATCTAGTGGCTGACAAGCATATAACACAAAAAAATCTGTTGCTCTGGTTTTTAAGATGGCGACTTCACGTTTCTGTTTATAAATGTGCTTCTGCAGCCAACAAACAGAGCTAAAACACGCTGTTTTACGAGTATTATTCTCATGTCATGTTGTGTTCTCATATATTTATTTTTTAGAGACTTACTTGTCCTTGAAAAGTTCATCAACTCTGCATCAGCTGTATTCCTTAAATTTGAAGCATCTAAGCCAGGGGTGTCAATAAAATAAATAAAATAAGACGTATCGCTTACATTTTATCAGAGTACATCACTTTTACGGATTTCTGAAAAATCATACATAATTCCTGAAAGGGGAAAACTCCGGAAAGCAGCTTTAATTATTACTTTGTCATGTATAATCATTAGTTTGGAAAAATGGAATTAATTTCATTTTTATAACTATACCCTTGACTCTGTCTAAATTAATACAAGTGTTTTCCCTGAATAGTCAAAGAACCTAAAGGTAACATTAAATCAAATATTCAAAGATCAATAAGATTGATCATTCATATTTATATGGAATATCACATCTTATTGGTAATTTAATTCAATAAATGGAAATGAGCATCCTACTCATTAGCATGAGCCTACCTGGTCGTGGAGTCACCCATGACACTGGTCGAGGACAGCAGATGTTTCCCGTTAAGGTAACTTAGCATCAAAGTTGTGCTACTGTGGTAAGACAGCTCCGTTTTACAGTGGAGACACTCGACTGTGTTTTCATTTCTTTTTCATTTAAAACAGTCCCAAACTTTGGACCTCTTTTGCAAGAGTTTTTCTCTTTGTCTTAAAGGGACTTTACGGAGTTTTGAATTGTTATGATTGCGATTGCCCCTTCAGGCCAAAAGCATAACGGCAGCTTCAATAGTAGGCTCGTGCACGAGGTGCGCATGCTGTACGTGCACACTCCTTAACGAAAATAAGTGTGTGTGTGTGGCCCGGAGGACAGAGGACAGGAGAACGCACAGCTAATTAATTAAATAATTTGGTTCTGTACCTTTCTCTTCAGCACAGCCGACAAAGGTTTAAGATGGGTCAGTCCTCCTGCATGCTCAGATCATTCCCTTCCCTTGCTTGAAAAATTGTTCCAACATGAAAGTTGAACCCACATCTTTTTCATCTGTGAATGCAATGCCGTTTGGCGAGTCTCAAATAAAAATTTGGGCATCTTACTGTAAAAAAAAATACCATTAATGTAAAAAAGAAACTCTAAATAAACTATGTTCACATCCAGAATCAAACTTGGGTCTCCTGCACGAGAGTCCGACGTCTAACTAGGTGAGCTAAAGCACCAACGACATCTTTGGTATCTGTAACATTTATATTCTTGATGACAGCTAAAACAACGTTCAAAGAATGGTTCGGAGCGAAAATGGCTATTTTGTTGCTAATTTGCAGGAAATATCTAGAAGAAAGTAGCTAAGGGTCCTCAGAAATGTAGCTAGGTTCATCACTAGGCGTTAGGAACAGCGACAAAGTCGATGATAGTTGGCACTACCTCGCTCTCTGCTGCTAAAGCTACTGATAGCAAATGCTACGGGCTATGCCTGAGCGTGAACGCGCATGAAGCAGCCTGCTCGACCCGAGCATCTCTCTTTTTCTGTGATTTTACAGAAAAACAGGCAATCACAGTAAAAATGCCAGGGCTCATTCTCCAGGACCAGGGCATTGCAGGATAATGTATGAAGAAGAAATTTATTATTTCTATACATGTTTTGGATGTCAAACTTCCATAATGTCCCTTTAATCTCCATCTTCCTCCATAGCGCTGTGATCACCAATGTTGTACGTCAGTAAAATGTGTCCTTGTAAAATGTTTCCACTTGCAAGTGCATGCATTTAACAAAGCCTTGAATCAGTAAAATAAAATATTTTTTAAAAAAAATCGAGGAAGTTATTGAATATTCGTTTCAGCCCTAGTTACATCATTACTGTTTTAGATTGCTGACCAGGGTCACATTCACCTGTAGCCCTCAGTTTTATATATGCTGTTAGAAAAAATCTGTTCATTTGTTAATGCAGCTTCTTGCTGGGCCACCTTAAAATTGTGTACACACACACACACACACACACACACACACACACACACACACACACACACACACACACACACACACACACACACACACACACACACACACACACACACACACACACACACACACACACACACACACACACACACACACACACACACACACACACACACACACACATATTCATCCTGTCCAGATCCATGTGGAGCAAACACGATGACTCAGCCACAGCTGACCGATCCTCAGGCGTTACTTAGCATGTTTAGCTAACAGCTGCAATAGAAACAAAGCAGGAGAGCTGATGAAGATGCTGCTTCAGAACAACACATGACATTAATGACATCAGCTGAGGACAGATCCAGTCCATGGAGAAAACAAGCAGCTGCTGCAGCTTTACCATAACACCAGACTAGCTATGAAATGTTCTACAGATATTATTGGAGTATTTTATTATGATATGCGTCTGAAGCAGAGGACGGAACGGAGCTGTAGTTGGTTCCTATTGCTGATTTTGGTTTTGCAAAGGGCAATTTCTACGGTGGCCCTGAAGTACAAACCACAAAAAAATATCACTTAACGCAACAAATTGAAACACGCAACAACAAATCACTTAATGCATAACAAATTGAAAAGTACAAAAACAAATTCACTAAATGCAACAAAAAATCACTAAGCTCAAAAACAAATCACTAAACGCACAACAAATTGAAAAGCACAACAACAAAAAAACAAACCGGAAAAGGTAGGTACTTAACGTTAAAACATATTCACTTTACGCAAAAACAAATCACAAAGCGCAACAACAAATTCACTAAACGCAAAAACAAATCACAAAACACGCAACAAATTGAAAAGCGCAAAAACAAAAAAAACCGGAAGAGGTAGGTACCAATGCTGCAACAACAGGCATCACTGATTGGATGATGGATCCGTTAGCCTTTTGAACTGGAAGTTGTTCTGCGTAACGCATTTTGACAAACAAGAACATTACCAGTGATTCACACGTTGTGAATCCACGGGAAGGATGCTTGTAAGAGTGCATTTTGAGGTCGATGACGTCACAGCGCAGCGACGAGTACTGTCCGAATTCCAAGAATACTCATTCTCACGTCCTCCCACATTTCGAGGACGGGTCTGTTGTATCCTCACAGAACAAGGCTATCCGAGCATGCTTTGCGTGCAGGCTGTGGATTTTCAACAGAAAGAGAAAATGGGGAGAGCTACGAAATTTTAAACGTAAGTTTGTTAAAAACTAGCCGTAGAAATCTAAAAAGCTTAAAGTGGTTCAGTTTAGACATTTTTTGTTTGTATATTTGTTTTTAAAATTACATTTTAGGCAAAAATCAGCCAGAACGAGTTTGTATCACGGGTCCCAGTTATTCCCCCGTGTGTGTGTGTGTGTGTGTGTGTGTGTGTGTGGCGAATTAAACTTGTCATTTGTTTTAAGGACAACGGAGCAAAGAAGCGTTTTTATTAAGCTTAGAGGTGAAGAGTGAAGCTGTTTACACACACAGCCACAGAAGTTCTTCTGTGAAAAGTAGTTTTACATTCAGGGATTTACACAGCTGACACGTTTTAATGAAGTAAAAAGTGTTTGTGTGAAGAATAAAAGTTTTTTCTTCTCATGTGGATACAGTAATCCCTCGCTACTTCGCGGTTCGTTCATTGCGGACTCGCTGCTTCGCGGATTTTTTCTTTGGAGCATTTTTCAGGGGGAATTCTCAGATTCGCGGTATTTTTCACTGATTCGCGGTATTTTTCTATGCGAAATATCAAGAAATTCTTGTTTTTTTTCGCATCAATTTCATCATAAAATGCACTTTTTGTAATAAAACTAAAAAAAACAAGTGGTTTCACAGACGCGGAAGTGATAGCGTCGGTGAAACGCTGGCTGATCTAGGAAACCCGAGCGTTCGAGCGTCAACGAAGTTGACACGGAAATGCCGGGCTTTCCAGAAGTAAGTAAGATAACTTACTATGAGCTGATAGTTTGTTAGATTGATCGGTAGGTTGGAAACTGATCATGAATCTGAAGAAACGATGACCGAGTGGTGAGCTGGAAAGGCGACTTCCGTTTATAGCCGCGGTTTGTGACGTAGGTGCGACGTGGAGGGAATCCCCGCGAGGGGCATGCTGGGAGTCCCTACTTTGCGGATTTTCACCTATCGCGGCCAGGTCTGGAACGCATCTACCGCGATAAACGAGGGATTACTGTAAATGTAAAAATGTGTTTATTGCCTTTTTGTCACCTGTGGTCTATGATTTTCTCTGTAGGACTGCAGGTGTCCAGGGTCAGCAGAGGCTTTACCTGTTGGTCATCCTGGGAGAGAGGCCTTCTACTGTCATCATGTTGATGTTATTTAGCTGTTTGATATTTGAACACATTTACTAAAACACATACTAATAACTCTTTCTGGTCATTGATTTTATCACCAATTTTATTAGATGTTTTTGAACATGTTACATGAACAGAAAATGAAAAGATGGTAAGGAGACAAGATTATTTATAATAGGTTACACATATTTACAGATCAAAACCAGTATGGACCAGTTATGTACGGTTAAAGCAGGATTAACCCGAGTGACTCTTCCTGGATCATTTATTTAAACTGAGTGAGCAGGAAGTCTTTAACAGTGCAGCTGGATCTGCTGCAGGAGAATCCAGACGTGGATGGAGGGCTGGAGCAGACCCGTGGCTGGACGTTTCTGGCCAGAGGAACATCATACAGGACGGTCTGCAGAGAGAGCTTTGGGACGCTTCCTCTCACTGTCCACTCCATCGTTCATCTACAGGACCTGCTGGGCTGGCTCAGACGACGGCTGTTACATCTGTAAGATGTATTCAGAAATATGAAATGAGGAGATGGTTTATGGATCCACTGGTATAACAATTGTGACTCTTCAGCAAATAAAACCACAGTGTTGTTTTTAATAGAGGTTCCTACATAAATGACTTGGCTGTTAGTGGTGGTTTGCTGGTACCTCCTCCAGGACAGAGCACCACTGACCTCCTCCACACACATCTTTCCTCACGCTCATCCTCCAGACCCACAACTTCACCAGCACAGAGGCAGATGTGCAGCACAGACCGTGCATGCTGACCTGTAATAGATTTAAAAAAAAAGAGGTTTTTTATTGGAAAATGTAAAACAAAACCTATAACCTGCAGTACACTGGTTCTGTTCAGTTTAAAGAAAAGCAGCAGGGAAAACTACAGAGAACTGACATTTTTAAGACAGATCTAACCATTATTAAGTTGAATAAACAAATGCACATTGAAAACACTTAAATTCTATTTTATTAAAAAGCCTGTTTTTTAAAACATTTTACCCCCATTTGATGCAAAATAAGTTCTAAGGTCCAATTTACATTAGAAAACATCCTACTGCATTCAACATTTATAATGCATTTGGTTTATATTAATTACCTACATAATAATACTCTGCAGTAATGTGTTGTGTATGTTTAACAAGTTCATTCTGTAGCTTAAAACATACATGAAACCATCTAAAGTTAACATGTACGTCCTGAAAGCTTGTAGAAAAAACAAAGTTACTTTACCTGAAAACGGTTGTGAACAAACTCTGCTGATGGACGTGAAGCTGCTGTAGCTCCTTAATACTCGCTAGCTTTAGCATTTTTCCTTTGAGTGTAGCTGCCGCCACGGCTCTGACGGGACCTACGGGCCACAGTAGAAGTGAAGGCCAGACTGTCTGAATTCAGAGCCGCTGGGTTCTGGTCTTAGCGGTCTGACAAGGACCCGGCCTTGCTAGACCGGCGAGGACCCGTACTCATAAGCATCCTGCCTGTGGATTCGGACACACCCGCTGACTGCTCTTTCACATAACCACGTTCGGCAGAACAACTTTCGTTTCAAAAGGCCAACGGATCCATCATCCAATCAGTGATGCCTGTTGTTGCAGCATTGGTACCTACCTCTTCCGGTTTGTTTTTTGTTTTTGTGGTTTTTAATTTGGTTTTGCATTTAGTGAATTTGTTTTTGCGCTTTTCAATTTGTTGTGAGTTTAGTGATTTGTTGTTAGGCTTTTCAATTTGTTGTTGTGCTTTTCAATTTGTTGTGCGTTTAGTGATTTGTTTTTTTGTTTAGTGAATTTGTTGTTGTGCTTTTCAATTTGTTGTGCGTTTAGTGATTTGTTTTTGCGCTTAGTGAATTTTTGTTGCATTTAGTGAATTTGTTGTTGTGCTTTTCAATTTGCTGTGCGTTTACCTTTCTCAGTGGCCTAGTGGTAGAGTGTCTGCCCTGAGACTGGGAGATCAGGGGTTCGATTCCTGGTCGGGTCATACCAAAGACTTTGAAAAAATGGGACCCAATGCCTTCCTGCTTGACACTCAGCATTAAGGGGGTTGGATTGGGGGGTTAAACCACCAAATAGTTCCTGAGCACGGCTTGTCTGCAGCTCACCGCTCCCCCAAGGGATGGGTCAAATGCGGAGAATACATTTCGCACACACACCTGTGTGTGTGACAACTAATGGGACTTTAACTTTTTTTTATTTATTGATTTGTTTTTGCGCTTAGTGATTTTTTGTTGCATTTAGTGAATTTGTTGTTGCGCTTTTCAATTTGTTGTGCGTTTAGTGATTTGTTTTTGCGCTTAGTGATTTGTTTTTGCGTTTAGTGATTTGTTTTTGCGCTTAGTGATTTTTTGTTGCATTTAGTGAATTTGTGGCAAGTGCAAGACATCATCCTGCTACAGTATGGAGCTAGGATTGGGACAATATTCAGTGTAACTTGTACCAAGTTTTGTAACTTGGAACATGTTTCAAGACACGTAACTTTGGATTCGTAACTTGTAACTTTAGTTTTCTAACTTGTAATTCTCAATTTGTACTTGTATTTCTTGTTTTGTAACAGGAAATTTTCATTTTGTACATGTATTTTTTATTTTGTAAAATTAAACTTTTATTTTGTACATTTACTACTCATTTTGTAACATCAAACATTCATTCAGAAACTTGAAACTTTCGGTTTTCACCTAGCAGACTTCCAAAATAAAAAAAAATCAATGTACAAGTTTGAAATCAAAACTCTCAAAACACACATTTCATTTCCACAGGTACAAACCTCAGGGAGCTGAGGGAGCTGAGCCAGAAAGCCAGGCTCTCGATTTACCGGTCAATCTATGTCCCAATCCTCACCTATGGTCATGAGCTTTGGGTAATGACCGAAAGAACGAGATCGCGGATACAAGCGGCCGAAATAAGTTTCCTCCGTAGGGTGGCCGGGCTCAGCCTTAGAGATAGGGTGAGGAGCTCGGACATTCGGGAGGGACTCGGAGTAGAACCGCTGCTCCTCCGGATCGAAAGGAGCCAGTTGAGGTGGTTTGGGCATCTGGTCAGGATGCCTCCTAGACGCCTACCGGGGAGGTGTTTCGGGCATGTCCTGCTGGCAGGAGGCCCCCGGGTCAACCCAGGACACGTTGGAGAGGTTACATCTCCAATCTGGTCCGGGAACGCCTTGGGGTCCTGCCGGAGGAGCTGGTGGAGAAGGCCGGGGAGAGGACGGTCTGGAGCTCCCCAGTTGGGATGCTGCCCCCGCGACGCGAACCCGGATAAGCGGAGGAAGACGACGACGACAAACCTCAAATCTACAGTTACGAATCTTTTTGTCTCAATTCTAGCGTCAGTGGGAGGAACTTGGGTGGAACCAATGAGAGCAAGAGTCTTGGCTACCAATCACGTTTCTCGAATTCCTGTCCAATCATTGGGAGAGGAGGGCAGGGTTCTGTCAGCTGTAGAGAGTTACAACACTCCTATGGAAAGAATGGAATGCGGGGGTCACGTGGTTTACGTAGCTTCGAATAGTTCCAAACAGCCCCCGCAGCTAACATCAGGCTGTGTCAGAACACCCCACCATTAGGGCTGGGCGATATGGCAAAAATAGAATATCACGATTTTTCCAATATTTTATCACGATTTCGATTTTATCACGATTTTTTATCCATGAATAGCTTAACTTCAATTGCGTATTAAAGGAGAGAAACATTGAATAAATAAACATTTATTCATATTAGGGATAATCAACACAGTGCTAACACACTTATATTTTAAACTCACACCAGAGATGATAAAAGCCCTGAGAGAAACAATTACAAAAATCTGTTTCTCGTTTTTCAAGTAACTTAACATAAATTAAAATCGTAAACATAAATTAAAATCGTAAACATATTTAAAGTGCAAACATGTCAATTGCAAACATATTGTGCAAACATTAACTTGTTCAAAATACTATGTAGCTCCCAGTTGCTCATGTAGTGGATAGTTAAGCTCAAATACGGCTCTGATGTGCGGCTGGACCAGAGATCGCTTGTGGTAGCAAAAAACTGCGCATTCTGAATATTTTCTGCAACAAGTCTCTAAATAAAGTAAAAATTTCCAGTGCAGAGTGGAGACAACCCATAGAAGCACTGATTTGATCTCATTTCAGAGAAAAATAGAACAGGTTAGATGAACCTAATAAATAAAATTACTAACAAACTCAGGAATCTTTCTTTGCTTCCCTGTTCTGGTGCTGAAAATATCACTAATGCGGGTCAAAGGAGATACACAGATGAATGCACCTCTTATTATTTGGAGACTACATTTACTGCAGCTGGCAGAGGCAGAGATTGTTTCTATTGATACACGGATTTACAGAATCATTTTAAATGTTAATAGGGGAAGACTGCAGGAGGGAGCGGTAAAATACAGGGGGTCCCAGCAAAAACAAGAAACTACGAGTCTGATGAAACCCGCTGGTTTTCCATCAGGCAGTCAAGGGACAGCTCCAACGACCCAGTGACCGAGCTCAGTCCGGTACCGACACCGGCTCAGCAGAGGGTGGACGAGGCGGCGTCGTGCTCTGCTTAAGAAGCGGTGTTATTTTCCTGCTTCAGAAGAAGCGTCCAACAAGTTTTTACGCTTTCTCCGAGACATGTCACGTCACTAAGTTGTTAGCGCCGCGCGCTAAGGAAACCCTGCGTTCCTCTTCGGAACGAAAACCTCGTTGTCGCTCAGCCACGGCGAAGCCATGTTTGTTCACACACAAGTGAAAACAAGCGGGGCACTAATATATTACTATGACTCACTCTGATTGGTTAAGGGTCAAACAAAGGCGTGTCATTCGCCTGAGGTAAGTTCCATTTTCATTCAGAGGCAGAAATTCAACAGCAGAGCTGTGAATCGTGATAAAACGGTCTCTCAAAAATGACAGACCGTCAGATGTGTAGATCGTAAAACGGTCTAAAATCGTTATATCGCCCAGCCCTACCCACCATACACAAAATGTCAGTAATCAGAACATTATATCACCGAACATACATAATAACAGAAGAAAGAGACCGTAAACAAGAGGACAAACACAACATGCTTTAAAGACCTGCGGATACCCGACATGGGCGATAAACAAAGGAAAACGGCAAACAAAAACAGAAAGAACAGAACAATCTAAGCAAAGAACCAGAAACCCAGAAAGACAAGAACCAAAACCAGTGATAACACTACCATACATCAGAGGCATAACAGAAAAAATAAGAGCAACAATGAAAAAACACAACATAAACACACCAACAAAGCCATACACAACAGTTAGAAACAGACTAGTGCACCCAAAAGACAAAATACCAGCTGGACTTTAATGTGGAGTCATTTATGAAATCCCATGCAAACTCTGCAATAAAACATACATAGGAGAAACTGGACGCCAACTCAACACACGAACAAGAGAACATAGAAAGGAGTGCGAGAAAGAAGCAAGTCGAAAACACACAAAAGCAGCAAAAGAAGAAGCAGAAAGTACAATAAAGAAGTCAGCCGCAACAGATCACTGCATAAGAGAAAACCATATAATGGACTGGGACAACACAAGGACCATAAACACCGAACAACAGAAATACAAAAGATGGATTAAAGAAGCAATCAAGATAAGGAGACGTGGATGTGGGACCATGAACAGGGACGATGGAGTTTACACGTTGGACCGGGCATGGGACTGCATCGTCGGAGAGGGGAGAGCGGGCAGTAGAGGGCAACAACGTCCTCTGCTGCCCGCGGATAAACTGAGAAGGAAGTGACGCGCCACCATCAGCGTCAGCCTGAAGAAGCCTGCAGCTGCCGGCGAAACGTAGCGACAAAACAGGTAAACAAAACTGTTTCTGTGTTTTAAAAAGAACGACAACATGGAATTATAATGGCACTGTTAAGAGTAAAGAATCATTTTTAAATAAAATAAATACAAATGTCTAATGTTTCAAAAGATTTGTACCACAGTTTACTTGAGTACAGTGTGGTCACTGGTCTGTGGATCAACATGCTGTGGTTCTGCTGTACTACCCACTGTGGGATCCTTCCTCCTCCTTGGTTCAGGGCGATGAGCAAACAGGGTTGGACCAGCATCAGCCCTGAGTCTCACCTTGCCTTGCCTAAGCTTAGTAAACTGTCCCTCCTCAAAATGTGCCTGTAGAGTGGACTATCATTTTCCAGGTTTTCCAGGACGTGTGGGAACACTGTATATGCAGCGCAGCCAACCAGGGTAAGATGATCAACCTATACAGGGATTATTATAATATAGTTTTTGTACATATAGAAATATTGAACTAAACCAAAAATGGAGATGTAAACTTACATTTCAAAATTCTATCCAATCCTAAAATTAGTCATTTCAGATTTTAACATGGACAAATTTTATTTTAATAATAATCAAAATAAAGTAATTCAAAAGAGTTTCATTAGGTCTTGGGTACATTGCTCATAATTAATGATTCAGCTTATTTGTGCATATGTAATGACTAAACATAATGTTGGTAAAATGCTTTATTAAAATGCTATTATACATGTTGTACAAGTTTGGTGTTCATTTTTTCACAAATAACACTTTTATCTACTGTGATGAACTATACAGTTTTATTGAACATTTATTTTTAATTAGTTGCTATAGAAACCATATAAACTGGGTTATAGATGCATGTACTGTCTTCACATAAAAATATAAAGTAATGATTGTAAAATGTATTCTACTGAACATAATAGATCATCATTCAAAGCATAAACAGCTACATATTTTCTTCAAGGTAAGCTGGAGCAGAATTCTAGCTTTCAATAAACACTTTAAAATGGATATTACAACTCGAGTTTAGGGCTTCTTGTAGGACTTAGTTATTAAATATGCTTATATTAGAGCAGTGTGTTGCATTACTACATCAAATGTATTGCTATAATATATTATAGTAATGTATGTGGTCTAAATGTGTTCTACAGTGTGTTAGGACTGTCATATTCCTGTAATGTAGAACAGTCACGGGTGTTTGTCTTCCTACAAATGCTCGGAAAAATATAAATAGGCTACTTTGTAAAGGAGTTAGGACATAATATATAATATTATATATAATATTATTCAATAATTACCACAAATGGCCAGGGGAAATGTGATTATCATTATATTAAATTTTTGTGATTTGTCCCACCATACGCCGTTCAAACTGACTTACGGCGCTGTGAAATGTTCGCTCATGTAGTGGAACGGTAGTGGAATTTGGGGGTCAGCTCCATGAACCACGTGACCGCGAGTCGGTGAGTTCAAAGAGTGTCGTAACTCTCTTTCTACAGCTCTGACAGAACCCTGCCCTCCTCTCCCGATGATTGGACAGGAATTCGAGAAACGTGACTGGTAGCTAAGACTCGTGCTCTCATTGGTTCCACCCAAGTTCCTCCCATTGACGCTAGAATTGAGACAAAAAGATTCGCAACACTGTAGATTTGAGGTTTGTACCTGTAGAATGAAATGTGTGTTTTGATTTCAAACTTGTACCTTGATTTTTTTTATTTTTGAAGTCCGCTAGGTAAAAACCGAAAGTTTCATGTTTTTTAGAATGAATGTTTGATGTTACAAAATGAGTAGTACATGTACAAAATAAAAGTTTGATTTTACAAAATAAAAAATACATGTACAAAATGAAAATTTCCTGTTACAAAACAAGAAATACAAGTACAAATTGAGAATTACAGTAAAAACTTTGTCAATTAATTCTTTATATGAAGAACATTTAACAAAACCTATTTTTTATCACTTTCTTTTCCTTTCCTACCTTTGTGCATTTTCTCTCTTTTTATAAAAAAAAAACACTTAATCAGTTAATTAGTGGGGTCTATGTTGAAGAAAGATTTTATGTAAGTCCATTAAAAATTAGATATGTTATATTTCCAAATAAAGCTATTCGTTTCAGTCTACTGCACTTAACATGGGGAAATGTTGCAGTCATTTGTTTAATTTGTTTAATTACAACTTGCTTGATTATAAATGTTACTGAAATATGACAAAGAACAAATGAATAATTGTCAAACTTTTATTCTGCCAAATGAGTGTGCAGTTGACAGTTTTAATATATGAATAACACTGATATGATATGGAATAAAGGAGTATGTAACTAACAATTACAAGACAAAATAACAGTATATACAAAAATTAGGGCTGGGACTTGATTAAAATTTTTAATCTAATTAGAGGCTTTGTAATTAATTAATCTAAATTAATTGCATTTTAATCGTTCAGGAAAATGTGCTCTCAAAGCAAAACTTAATTAAAATTATGAGACATAGAATTAAACATTAGACATAGTTATTACTGTAAAACTAAAGCTTTTAATAAAAAAATGCATTTTAATTAATCAAATGTCACTGTGTGATATGAAACAAGACCCAAATCAACTAAAATTTATAATTACAAATAGAAAACGCCTGCAAAGGGTTCCTGAGCCTTTAAATAGTCTCTCTGTCTAGTTGAATTACTGAAATAAATCTGACTTTGCACCAGATTCTAATTTTTCCAGTTTTACTTGTTTGTATAATTGGGAGTTTTTATTAGCATTTCTACTCATAATGTAGTAAAAACACATAAATAATAATCCTTCAAAATGACAGAACAGGCACAAATATGATCTAGGACAGGGGTGTCAAACTCATTTTAGCTCAGGGGCCACATTGAGGGAAATCTAGTACCAAGTTGGCTGGACCGGTAAATTAAAAACAACTTCAGATTGTTTTCTTTGTTTTAATACAATCAATATAAAACAAAGTTGTAGCCTGAGGACAATGTATCCAAAATAGTACAAGTACAACACCTGAAGTGTACTTGAAAATTTAAAAAATAAAAATCATTCCTTAGCGATTCAAAGAGCTTACAGATCCCATGGCTAGATCAGTTTCATGCAGCACTTAAAGTATATTTGACTCATTTTACTTTAAATCTTTTAGCTTTCACCAGCACATCAATATCAGAAGTCACATCCTGAGTGGCGGCCAACTTCAGGATGTGATTCAAGTTCTTGTGTGAGCCTTGAGCGCTGCTTTGTTTTAGTTATACTCATTACAGAGAAAACTTGCTCACAAAGATAAGTTTATTTTCACTCTACATTGTAAAGTAGGAAAATAAAGTTTACACAACCATCTCGGACCACATGTTTGACACCCCTGACTAGGACTTAAATGTGCTAACTTTTAACACCAGAGCAGGCGTGAAATATTCTGAGAATGATCAGGAACACTAACTGGTTCCAGTTGGATGACTGGAGGATGATGGGAAGATAAAAGATCATGGCGAGGAAATAATGATCTGACGAGCAGGTGAGCGGACCTTCCTTACATGGGAAGTCCTGATGTCACGTTAATACGGGGATGCTGCAGACCCACAGATTCACGCCTGCAGCAGCGAATCTGGTGTGATCTCCAGCCTGACCACAACTTTCTTGTTGCCCCTGATACACTTTAGCATCCGCCCCTTAGCTGATGACAGCTTCAACACACCTGCTGCTTAATGATGATAATAATGTATGTGATGTTTAGACAGAGACTCGTCTCAGAAACGTATATCTCCGACAGAATTGTTTAGAAAATCATCAGAAAAGTTTTAGAGTGTTTCTGTTTTTACTTAAACTTCTGTTTTCAACTTTAACTTTCACGTTGCCTGCGATCGTTTACAGAGTAGTGAGAACACGGAGCGTTCTCCCAGCGGCTGAAGCCCCCCTAAAACGGACCTAACGACGTCAGCGGATTCAATCTTTCCCTGGTTTTACAAAGAGCTGATGTTAAGATTGTTTGACTCATAGGTTATCTACCTGCAGAAGGTACGTACCGTTTACTAATGCTTTGTATATCAAAGGCGAGCGATGATGTCACACCCAACACTGATTAATTGCCCAAGCTGCAGAGTGCACAACACAGTCTGAGACTCTAGTGCTAAACAGAGTAGCCATCCAGGTACATACCACAGTTGGAGCAGAGTCGACCACCCCAAAAACGCAGCCTGAGGACACGGGCTGGTACTTAAAACCAGCTGTTTCCTGAAATTACTTCCTCCCCGGAGGAGCTCCCCTTTTATAGCAGGAGCGCCCTCCTACGTACGGAGGGCGTACTGTTCTAGACCAATAAAATTGGAGCAGGTATTTCGCACTGCTACATCCCCCCCCCCCCCCCCCCCAACAGGAATCGTTGTTCAATATTTTTTTATTCGCTTAAAGATGTCAAAAAAGCAAGCACCCCCCTAAGAGAAGAGTGCGATGAACCATTACTTATCGAGGAAATAAAATGGGGAATTAAAAATCTTAAACTAAACAAATCTCCTAGTTATGATGGTCTCACAGGCAAATTTTACCAAAAGTTTACTGAAGAAACTTCAAAATTCCTTTTGGCAGTATATAATGAATCTTTAAATAATGAAGAATTACCTCACTCTTTGAAACAAGGTTTAATAACACTAATCCCAAAACCTAATAAAGAGACACTTTTAATAGATAATTGGCGTCCACACTCTCATTCACGTTTGGATTATTTTCTGATCAGCAGCTCATTGTTGGCTGACATTTCAGACACTGAGATACACCCCATAGTTGTCAGCGACCACGCTCCGGTTTCTTTAACTCTGGTAAACAAGAAGACAATCCCACCAAACAAAAACTGGAGGTTTAATACATCACTGCTTAAAGAGCAAGTAACGTCTAAATTAACTCTTTTTTTTTGCTGATGAACTGTATGAATGAGTGTCTAATAGTGTTTTAAATGTGTGTATTCACTATTTTAGCATTTTGGTGTATTTTCTTTAAAAATAAAAAATTCTGCCTAAATACCACAGTATAGCGCCACCTTCAGCTTAAAACATAGAATTTGAGTTATTTTGAATAAATTTTAGCCAATGGCTAAAGAGTAAGATACTACGTAAACCAGTAGAGTACTACCTAGCAGCTCTGTGTCAAAGTTATAAAAGCAACGAGCATCTCGGCCACGCCTTGTGGCGAGTTGGGAGTTGGATTTGCAAGCGAGTGTAGGACGGTTAGCGGTAGTTCAGCATTAGCATATAGCATTAGCATATCCTAGTCTTTAGCATAGCTTTTGGTGTTACACATACTTATTTAGTGTTAGCTTGGCTGTTGGATATTGTAGTTTAGTTAGTGTTTGGCTGTTAGTGTAATTAGGAAAGTAGTTTGGGTTTAGTGCTCCATATCGTGTTAGTATGGTGAGAAGGTGTAGTGTAGTATGGTTGCGGTGGCTCTGTGGGGTTGCACTCCTTTCTGCTGGACTTAGATATTAGGCGCCAGTGGTTGCGCACAATCGGTGTCTGGAAAACATTCAGCTCCCGCCTGGTGCTGTAGTTTGCAACCAGCATTTCACCCGCGATTCTGCACGTCTCTGTTTGAAGAGGGAGGCCGTGCCCACCGTGGCTCTTCCACGATATAGATGCAGCCCACCGACTCTGCTCCCCCACCATGGCGGGCTCCAGTCTGAGGTGAGTAAGCTAAATAAAAGTTTTAACATCTTCTAAAGACAATTCCCTACCTAAATGCAAAGTTTGAGAGACGTGGTTCACTCCATTTAGCTAATATCAGCCTGCACTGCCTTAGGGCAGATTTGTCAAGTTCACAAAATGTGGATGTAAGGTTAGAATCAGCGGCGAATCTGAACATATCTCTATTTTTACTTTTACTTTTATTTTGATTTTATCTCTAGTTTTACGCTGCATTGGGATCTGCAGTCAGAAAAGGGAAAAAACCCTTTTCGCACATAAGTGACGAAAAAGGGCACTTTGGCGTCAGGGGTCTGAGGCGGAGGGTGGCTGACCAAACGTTTGTTTTTGATGTGCTGGGAGTGAGAATGTGTTGGACTGCCAGCCAATGAAGCTGGAGGAGAAGCGGGGTGATGTGGGTGTGTTTGGAGGACTTGGTCAGAAGCCGAGCACAGGCATTCTGAACCACCTGTAGACGGTTCAGGGAGGTTCTGCTCAGACACGTGAAAAGAGAGTTACAGTAGTCTAAGCGTGAGGAGATGAAGGTGTGGAGAATTGTCTCAAGTTCAGAGCGGGACAGAATGGGACACAGCTTAGCAATGTTCCTGAGATGGAAGAAGGAAGAGCGAACAAGAGAACTGACATGAGAATCCAGGGTGAGAGCTGGGTCAAAGGTCACGCCAAGATTCCTGACGGAAGGTTTGGTGTGAGAAAGCTGACCAAGAGTCTCTGACTTTGGGAACCAGCTTGTCTGGGGCACAGATGAGGATCATTCAGCTGAAGAAAGCTCCCAGCCATCCAGGTTTTGATAGAGTCTAAGCAGGTGTGTAACAGCTGCAGCTTAGACATCTCATGGGGCTTAAAGGAGATGTACAGTTGGATGTCATCTGCATAAAGACTATATTAACTATAGGAGAAAAAGTTATGTGCAATATGTCCCTGTACATTCATACCATGCCTGGACAGGTCAGTCGAGGGTACTGACCTGTCCTGTAACATCTTTGATGCCCTTAGCATGATGGGACCTGATCCATTTTGCTCTGTACAGAGCAGTCTCTCTCATGTGGTCCTTCACTTGTGTGAAGGGCTCCAAGTTATGTTTTAGCCACTCTCTCTGCTGTTGGCATCTCTCCTCTGGCACAGTTGATTCTACAGAACTACACAAAGCGTATAGAAAATAATCTTTACAGGTATAGGTATCTTTTCCATTTTGAGTGATAGCTCTTAAAGAAGCTTGAGTCATTAGAAGATTTTGGCTGTGGTGGCGCAGTGGTTAGCACTGTTGCCTCGCAGCACGAAGGTTGCAGGTTCGAAACTCGGCTGTGGCCTTTCTGCGTGGAGTTGCGTGTTCTCCCCATGCATGCGTGGGTTTCCTCCGGGTACTCCAGTTTCCCCCACAGATCACAACATGCCCTATAGGTTATAAATTGTAAGTCGCTTTGAATAAAAGCGTCTGCTAAATAAATAAACATAAATAAACATAAAAATTTTTTTAAATCAGATTAAATGGAGAATAATCACAGGTTCACTTGATTACAAAAATAATATTTGCCACAGCCCTGAAGTGCTGCCATCTTAGACAATTAGGAACTATTTCTCAGTAGAAGTGCAGGTACTCAAATTATGATCATCACAGTTGTATTACCTGGTGTATGCCCTGCATGGCTCTTGTGCCACACCGGTTCCACTGGGTCCAAGAGTCCCCCTCTTCTTTCTGACATTTCTGAGCCTCTCTTCCAAGAACCCTGTTGCTGGGTTTTGTCATCTTTCAAACCCTTGCGGCTTCTGGATAGCCAGATTTCCTGGGGGGAGAAATAGAACCCAATCACCCTTTGCAATATTTCATATCCTTGCCCCTAAACTATACAGCCAGTCTCTTTGTCCCACCCCATCAGCTTTGTAGAAACTTAAGGAGTGTGGCTTTAATCGCACTAAAAAACAAGTTATGTCCAAGCTAAACAAAAGTCTGTGGCGGCGCAGACGCAGCACCATACCCCCTTCAAATCACCATTGTGTAATCTTTTGTAAAAAGCACACGATTGTACTACATTACCGCCATGGTATGACCAATTATAAACAACCAAACACTCCCTGATGCTGTCTCAGAGTTGTGGCAAATTGGCGGTATTGTTTTATAAAATAGGCTTAAAACTCACATGTCCAGAATCAGTACCGTCATTTAATAATGGAAATATCTGCACCAATGACACCGCCAGGGCCTCTTTAACAGATGTCGCTGGCCTGTACAAATAGAACATTGCATAACTTCATATGTAACATTTTATTGGTTTAAATTTAGACTTGGTTTACCTCTCCCCAAACTTTTCCATCATATGAGACACCAGTATTTGAACAAGGGCAATCCTTTGCCTCCTGGATATGAACCCACTTTCATCCAGGCTTTTTGTGATGTCACGGCCACCTGGAACAGCAGTTAGTATCCCACGGACATCCTGATAAAGATTACAAAACCTGTTGATTTAATCCAATTAACCAATAAAACTTTATTATTAACACATGATCGTTCATATCTGTTCATATCCTCTGGTATTCTGTCTTTTAATCGTTCCTGACGCGCTCCGCTCCAGTGGGGTGTCTAGATCTATTAAAAATGGGGTGGCCCAGGTGAGACACAACTTTGTGCATGGGTGGCACCAATGGTTATGCTTTTTTGTTTTACCCCCAAGCCTTTTGTAGACAATGAAAAGCCTATTTAAAGGTAAATTAGTGTGGTGGCACCTGGGGTGGCCACTCAGATTCCAAGGGTGGCATGTGCTACCTCAGGCCACTTCCTGGACACGCCCCTTCTCCGCTCATCGTGTGCTGCGGTGAATTCACCTCACTGACGCAGCATTGAAACACGCACTCCGCTTTGTGGTCAGGAGATCCCTTTGATCTGCTTAAAAGTAACTGATGAGGTGAAAAAGTAAGAATCCAGGCTGCAGTTTTTCTGGAGAGTTTAGAGGCGATGCAGGAAGATGAGAGACAGACAGGACAGGAAAATATAGTTAAATAAAAACAAGAAAACAAAGCTTGAAAGTAAAATGTAGGTAGATTTATCTCTACTACACGTTTTTACCTGTATAAAACAATAAGTTATACACATGTAATATTTCTACATGTGATACAATTCAGATCACCTTCAAAACTCAGTCGCACACCCAGGGCCGTTTCAAGGCATTTTGGGGGCCAACCCTAAATTACATTGTTAGCAGCAGAAATTAAATGTTATTAGCATTTCCAATACAAATGCATGTTAATGAAATGCATTATATTTTACTGGATATATTTATGTGTTATTTTGACTAAGAAACACAACTTCTCTCCTCACAATTGTATTATTTGGAACAATACATATATAGTACTTAAAAACAAAACACTCTTTCTACAAAATTGGTCATTAAGTAATGTAAACACTGTGAATAATCTATTAAATACTAATGGTGGAATTTTATCTCACAAAGACTTCATAGAAAAATATAATAAGATTTCACAAGAAGAGTATAACATAGTAATTAAATCCATCCCTGTTAGTATCTTTTCTTTAGCACAGACCATACAAACATTCTTATCTGCAGCAGTTAGACCTCCAACTATTTCTGGGATCTTAATTACAAATAAGAAATGTAATAATTCTGTTATTAGAAAAGGGGTTAAGTTAACAGTACTAAATATTTATGCACCAAATGAAGATTGCCCGAAATTTTTTGAAAAAATGGCTCAATTAATTGCGGAGAGAGGGAAAGGTCTGATTCTTGTTAGGGGTGACCTCAATTGCGTAATCAACTATAAGTTAGACAAACTCATCTCTATAGGTTCTGGAATAAAGAGAGACAGGGAGAGAAAACGGATAGAATTAGAGACAGAAATAAAAAAGTTGGAAAAGGAACATAAACAAAATGGACGACAGGAAACACTGGATAACTTGAAAGATATAAGAGCTCAGCTTGATGGTCTACTAACGTATAAGGCAGAAGGAGCCCTAAGATTTATAAAAAGAAAATATTATGAAATGGGGAATAAAGCGAGTAAACTTTTAGCTTTTCAGCTGAGAAAAGCCCAAGCCAGCCGTATAATACCTAAAATTAATTCATTAAATATGAATAAGGTAGAAATGAACCCAAAAGGGATTTCAGAGGTCTTTGCAGAATATTATCATAAATTTTATACAGGCCAAGCTTCGGCCTTTAAATTAGATGGGATAAAAGATTTCTATAAAACTCTTAAGTTGGATAGATTGTCAGAAGAAGAAGGTGCTAGTTCAACAGAACCAATAAAAGAGACTGAAGTTAGAAATGGTATTAGTAAACTTAAAAATAATAGCTCGCCAGGCACGGATGGTTTTGCAGGGGAATACTATAAAACCTTTATTACCGAACTTACTATTATTATGTAAACTATATAATTATGTATTAGACTCAGGGAATCCTCCCGATTCATGGAAAGATGCAATTATTACAGTTCTGCACAAGGAAGGGAAAGACCCTCTCCAATGCCCCAGCTATCGCCCTATAAGCCTGCTCTGTGTAGACTATAAAATACCGACATCAATACTAGCATCTAGAATACAGATACATATAAAGAAATTAATTAAACCAGACCAGACTGGTTTTATTTTAGGACGTCAAGGCACAAATAATGTGAGGAGAGCTTTAAACCTACAGTCAATAATGAAGAAAGATAAGCAGACATCCATGCTCCTGAGCTTAGATGCAGAGAAAGCCTTCGACCGAGTAGACTGGACCTTTTTAAAATATACTCTTTTGGAAATGGGCTTTGGGAAAAAGTTTGTAGATTGGTTCAATGTTTTATATAAAAACCCTAAATCAACAGTAAGAATAAATGGTTATTTTTCAAAAAATTTTAAGGTAGAAAGAGGGGTGAGGCAGGGAGATTCCTTATCACCTGTACTTTTTGCCTTGAGTATTGAACCACTGGCAGAGATAATCCGCCAGAACAAGTTGATTCAGGGAATAAGAGATGGAGAAGGGACAGTCCATAAAATTGCTTTATTTGCAGATGATATTTTACTTTTTATAAAAAATCCAAAAATATCAGTACCAGCATTGCTTAACAATCTAGATAAATGACTTTGACTTGACTTTGACTAGATACATCTGCAGAACTCTCAGGATATAAAATTAATCAAAATAAATCAGAAGTAATGATGGTTATGGGAGACTGGCCAAAAGAACTGGTTCAGGCTAATTAACCAATTGGGGTTAAGTTAACTGTGCTAAATAAATTGGTCGTTGTGGAATCCCCACAGAGTCGCCTTGTAATCTATGACAGTCCCATCTCTGGGGTTCTTAAAAACATGAACGTCCTCTGAGATCCTCCGGCAGCCCGTTCCAGAGGCGAGGGCCGTAACGTAATAAATAAATGTCAAGGCCAGGGTTGTCTTTATTAATCCCTAAGGGGGAAATTGAATTGCCATGGACAAGTAAAAAACAACAACAACATACACGCACAAGCAAAATAAAAAAATAAATTACATTCACTGGACACTGCTACGAGCCACAACCATGATAGAAATATCAAATATACGATCATACAAAATGCTCGTTGTAAAAACGCACTGCAGGAACAATGGGGCATTCGTCCACTAAAAGAGCTCCTGAGATCCTTAAAAACCTGATGAAGGGGGTGATCCTTCAGAGACATAACGGTCTTAAGCTTACTCATCATCCTTTTGTTGATGATCATTTCAAATGAGTCCAAGCTTTGCCCAACCACTGAGCCAGATTTCTTGATCATTTTGTTGATCCTGTTTTTGTCCTCAGCAGTGAGGCTCCTGCCCCAACACAACACGGCATAAAACAACACACTGGCCATAATCCCCTGATGAAGCACACTCAAGAGCCTCCTACTTATATCAAAGGATCTTAGCTTCCTAAGAAAAAACAATCTGGACTTGGCCTTTTTAACAACAGCATCACTGTTCCTTTTCCAGTTTAACTTATCGTCGAGGTACACTTAGATATTTATAAAGTTTGTGGTGTAATTCTAATAAAATAAAAATTGTAATCCTCTCTTGCAAATTTTATTGGAACATTACTTTATATCAAGGTAAATAAACATACCGGAAGTGTGTCTTCTGGCTGCGTCACTTCCGCTCAACGGCGCGAAAACCTTTACTTTTTTTTATTTTTATTTTTTTTATTGCAGAAAAGCATATTTACATTACAAATAAGGCAAACATGCCAATGTATTCAGATGAGAATTGAACAGTCAGTGAAAAGGGGGAGGACAAAAACAAACAAACAAATAAAAAACACAAAAACAATGCAAGGGACCACTACACAGTTCCAGGAAGTCTACAAAAAAGTCTATACATATCTTCATAGCTGTTATTATTGATACATTTAAGGGATCTTAGATACAATCTAAAATCATGTACAAATGCATTGAACACAGGGGGTGATTTCAGTATTTTTTGTTTATGTATGAAGAATTTTGCCAGACAGAGAAGTAGATTGTAGCAGAGTTCTTGGTTGTTTGTTTGAAGGAGAGTTCCAAAAGTGACGACATCTCTTGAAATGGGACATGGGATTCCAATCTGAGGTTGAATCCAGTTTTCAAAACAGTTCCAAAACGTCCGTGTCTTGTTGCATTCAAAGAAAATATGATCAGTTGTTTCAACATCCTTCCCACAAAAGGAACATGAATTATCATCAATGTTAAAACGTTTTCTGAGCAGATCCTTTGAGGGATAGACATTGTTTAAAATTTTAAAATGTGTTTCTTTGACTTTAGGTTGAACAGGAAGTTTTAAATAAAGAGTCCTTAGTTTAATAATGGAGCTTTTACCAAATTTGTAAATTATGTTGTTCTTGTTGACTTTACAAGGGTATAGTTGATCAGTAAAACATCGTCTAATAAATTGGTTGGTACACTTTTTATCCGTAAGGGGAATACCTTGGATGGAGATAGAACCATACTGTGGATTTATAGGTTGGTGTTGAATAATGTTTCTGTACTGGAAGACCACCTCTTTAGGAAGCGCTATTAATAATTTTATAAAATCAGATTTAGGAGGGCTAAAGTTATCTTTGAGACAAAATTCATCGTACCCTAGTAGTTCACCATTATCTTTCATCAAGTGTACAACAGACCAAATTTCCCTATTCATCCAATCTTCATAAAATAGTGACCTATTACGGCACAATACATATCTATTGTTCCAAATTATAGAAGAGTGAGGGGAATAATTATGTACATACAACAACTTCCAATACATTAGTACTCGCGCGAAAACCTTTACGTTCAAGCGGAAGTAAGGAGTGTTGCTCTGGGTGAGTTGTTTAAAAAGTGAATTTTCTTGACTATTAACGGCTTCTTCTAATAAACTTAAACCCTACGAAACTCTATGGTTGTTCCTTCCGTTTAGCTGTGTGTGTTGTTTGCTGAACATGGCGGTGTAGCTTAACCTAATTTGGTCGTTAGCTAATCCGTTAACTACTTTATTTTGCCTTAGCAAACACAAATTTATCGGGATTTTAAAAGGTCTTAACTGGTTTAGAGTTTAACAAAGACATTTTAGTTTGAAACCGGATGATGTTTTAGTAACAGTACAAAACACCACACTTCTTAGTTAATACTGTAGAATAACACGTGGGTTTCTCTTTTCTTGCTGATTAGCTTAATTACAGAGTGAATGTCGAAGACGTACCTGTAATGTGTTTGTGCCACAGTCAGTTTTAAGTGGAAATAATGTTGCAGCTAATGCACGGAGGAGTTAAATAGAAAGAAATATCGTTATATTTGCTGAAAAAAGTACAGTTTTGTAGCTGTGCAATGAAAACTAGTTTGAAATGAAAATGCAATAGTCGATATACACATATATATATATATATATATATATATATATATACATGTCTGACGTCTTCACTATTTATTGACGTTTTGATCACAGAAGCTGATTCAAATCCATCGTGGTGTTTTGTGGAGCTGTAGATGAGACTAAGAACTCCTTTGAGCTGTTGAACGTTTTTTGGTGCAGGTGTTCCAGGGTTCTGATGAGGAACTGCAAGATGTTTACCAGAACCACCAGAGGACGGTGAGGGAGAAGGAGCGGAGGCTGACGGACTATCAGAGAGATCTGGAGAGAGCTGGTCGAGAGTGTCAGAGACTCAACCGAGTCAGGGCCGATCTGTTGGTAGAGCAAGGTAGTAGCGATGTTAGCTGTGGTCTGCTCATTTATTAAATGCCTTCAGTTTAGGTTGACCCAATCCCAACTCACCAAATGTGGGACAGAGACTATGCTAATGTGGGACAATATGATATTCCAATGCAACAAGATAAAGTAAAAACGTTAAAAAAGTTTTTATTTAGCCTTTTAGCTCCAACATCACTCTTAATTATACATAAATCTTTATTATCATTTATGTCATGTTATATATTCTATTTAAATTCAATTTGAACAAGCAAACAGCAAAAGCTGTCGTACCATTTCACAGTTCCTGTCAAGTTATCACAGCTTCATTGGGCCTTATACGATGGCTCTGAGTAACTAGCTAAAATAATTTAAAACCAACTCGTTGTGTAAAATATAGATAGGTGTTAAAAAAAATGCAGGTTTAAGCAGCTTTTCAGATTTTTCATTGAATATTTTCCACATCAGAATGACAATAAAAGTACCAGTAACGTTTTTTAGATCTATTTAAGTTTGTTTTTAATAAGTTTTCCACAAAAATCCACATCCCTTTGAAAAAAAATATCTTTTTTATTTATTTTTTGCTATTTTTTTCTTAATTCAGAATTAGGGATGGGTACCTTTGACATTTGAATCGATCCGGTACTAATTCCCGGTACCTACGAATCGATACCGGTACTTAACGGTACCAATTTTCGATACTTTTGAGTGTTTATTATTTTAATTCTCTTTTATAATTAAATATATATTTTTCTCAATATATAACAATATTTGATAAATATCACGATCAATAACATACAACTGTTTGTATTTTAACATCGTCCTTGTAGTTTTATAAGCTGATAATTAAACTGAAGCAAACATCTTTACTGTGAACTAAATTTACTTCGTATCTTCATTCCTTTTGCCGTCTTTTTTCATTTGATTTTTCCTACTGGGAAGTTAGAATTTCCAAGGAGAAAGCGAACGCACCATTAGATGATAACAATGGTGGCATAGGAAGCTAACATATCAAGCTAACGTTATCTTAAACAGTTTATTTAGCTGCTGGAGCAGATTAAAACGATGATGCCTCACACTTAGATCGTTGTCGCTGGTTTCATCTTCACCCAATCACCCGTCGCATTTAGTAAAGTGAAGCCAAACTTTAGAGCGCGTTCATGTTCTAGTCGGAAATTCGGAGTTCCTAGGAGAAAGCGAGCGCACCATTAGCGAAACGGAAGCTAACATACCTTATCAAGCTAACGTTATCTTAAACATTTTATTTACCTACCGGGGCAGATTAAGATGAGGATGTCTCACTTAGATCGTTGTCTGTCGCTGGTTTCATCATCACCCAGTTACCCATCACATTTAGTGAAGTGGACCCAAGCGTTAGCGTGCGTTCTTTCTACCCATGCTGCTCTGTTTACAACTCGCTCGCAGGGACGGACGACATAATGCTCTTGCGCATGCGCAGCTGTCTTGGCAAGTTCTCGTTATGAAGGACGGGTACCGAAACGAGGCACCGTTTGAAACGACGTGAATCGGTGCTCGGTCGGTACTATGGAATTCGGTCGGTACCTTAAAAAGTACCGAATTCGGTACCCATCCCTATTCAGAATAAAAGGTGTTTTTTTTATTACAACAAATATCTTATAGCAGATTTTTAGGGGAGAGAAGACGAACATCAATGACTTTAATCTCTTAACAATTTCAGATGTAATCTAATAATATAGTTCTTGATTGCTAGTCTGATTGACAGCAACAGGCAGCTTTCTCCACAGTTTATTCAAGATTGAAACTCCAAACAGGAGACTATCTTTAATGTGGGGGCAGAAGTCTCAATCTGTGGGACGCGTGAAAAGTAATGAAAAGGCAGGATGTCTGGTCACCTTATTTCAGTTATTTAGAGATTGCAAACCAGTCATAATTAATTTAATTTGTTATTTATTTCAGTGAAGTACATAGATGATTTATTACATTCCCAGGGAAATAGTCTTTTGGCAACATTAAAAGAGGCCTTAAAATAACTTTTTACAATAAATAACTTCCTTAAGCCTCTATAGAGTAAATGAAACTTTGTTGTGGCTCACAACGGCCCAGGAGCCCTGATAAATGGCCAAACAGAACTCCATAATAAAACCATACAATGGAAAGACTATTTGCTCAGCCTGGAAATGGATATTAGATGAGCTGCGTGCTGATTGGCCGGTTTACCCTTATGTCTCCATGATGCTGACAGATTCTCCTTTACTGGATTGCTTGAAGGACATAAAAGGCTGGATGGCTTCTAATTTTTTGCACCTAAATGAGAGCAAAACGGAAGTTATAATACTTAGTCCTGGCAGAAGAAATGGCTCTGGTGCTGATATTGACCTTGGCCCATTGACACCCTATGAAAAGAAAATGGTCAGTAATTTGGGGATTAAAATCGACTCAGCACTTAATCTTGACACTCATGTAAATACAGTGGTGAGGTCCTGTTTCTTTAACCTGAAAAGACTATCCAGGATCAGGCCTCTGCTGTCCAGAGCTCATCTGGAGTCTGTGTTGCATGCCTTCGTCCTGTCTCGGCTGGACTACTGCAACGCTCTGTATGCTGGTCTGGCCCAGTTTACAGTTGCACGGCTCCAGTTTGTGCAGAACTCTGTGGCTAGGTTCCTGACAGGCACTAGATGTCGAGAGCACATTACCCCAGTGCTGGCTGCTCTGCACTGGCTCCCGGTAAAATATCGAGCTCAGTTTAAAATCTTAACTCTCGTTTATAAAGCCCTCCAGGGCAGTGCCCCCTCGTACATTACTGATTGCGTTTCAGCGCTAGGGTCACTTGAATTGCCCTAACATTATGGTTTTAACTATTCTTCTTTTTAAACCGGATGCTTGATTTTATTTTGTCCGACATTTGTTTTTTTTTTATCGATTGGTCTTATTCCAATATCTCTTATCTGTAATGCTGTTTGCTTGCTATTTTACGATTTTATGTTTTTATCCTGCTTTTATGCCCATGTACTGGGAATGTTTTTCTTTTAATGATGTTGTTCAACACCTTGGGCTTCGGATAATGTTGTAGAAGGTGCTATACAAATAAAATTTGATTGATTGATTGATTGATTGATTGAAGCTAGAAACTGTGTACAGTATCTGGGTAACTCCATGGGCTAGCTATAGATCTATCTGGTGTAATTCAAAGTGTGGATATTCCTGGTCCATCATGGAACGCCACATGAGTGCTCCGACATGCTCCACTTGGGCTAGCGTTGTTCTGCAGTTAGCATTACCGCCACCAACGTTTATATAATGCAGATGTTGACGTGGGTTGTGTCGTGCTAATGTAAACAGCTGTGTCTGTGTTAAACCAGCTTTTCTCAGAACAAACCGTTTTTCCGTGGTGATTACATCATCACTGCATTAGTCACCCCAGGCTGCCTATGATCAACAAGGTAAATGTGGTTTTGAATTCTCGAACTTTAAATTATGTTTTGACATTTTTAAGGGATGAAAAAAAATATTGGAACACTGAAGTATCGCAATATTTTGTGTGATGATATTTAACTGATTTTTAAAAAGCATTATTTACTTTATTTCCTTTGGGTGGTGCAGTTCACACTCCGACGCCTAGGTGGCGGCATTTTTTTACTACCTTCGTTCTGATGGAACACAAGCGACAACACTGGATGTGTCCTGGAAACGTCTGGCCTAAGTTTTCCAATTAAATTCAGTTTTAGTATCATCGTGATATATCATATCGTCTCCCCGGTATTGTGAAATGCATGGTATCGCCAGACTCCATACACATGTCTATTACATGCTGGTCCTTACGATCGCTAAAAGAAACCTCTTCATGTTTTTTCCTCAGGCCGTCTGCAGTTGGAAGCTGACCGCCACATTCAAAACATCAAGAATCGCGATGCTCATGTGAGCAGAGTCTAGAAGTCTGATTAAAATCAAAGCTAGGAAAAACAAAAACTACACATCCTGTCGCCTTCATTTCACAGGTTCGCTCTCTGTCACCCTACCTGGACATGGAGGGTTACGATCGTCTGCCATTCACCTCTCTGCAGCTCGAGAGCTTCCATCGACACGTCTCACAGAGACTCGAGCAGGAAAGAGAAACACTCAGACAGATCATGGTAAGGCGTGCTCTGTGAAAACACGACTTCTCAAACAGTATTAGAACGATAGTTTAAAACAACAAGCAGTTCAACACAGTTGTAGTTATTTCGTGTGTGTTCACGTGAGTTGCAGTAGGTATTTTTTTTAATGGTAGCATCAGGAGCATTATTAATGACTTCAACATGAGTTCATAACAATGAAGAGACCTTGAACCTGATGCTTTATTTACTCTCAGGGCTTTGTTGTTATTGTGTCTGTTTAGGATGATTTGCCGGAAAAGGAGCAACAGAAACAACAATCTATGGATGAAATGAGGGATAAGAAGACCGGCCTGGAGAGAACCGTAGAGCTGAAGAGAGACATGCAGGGGAAGAAGCAGCAGGAACTGAGAAACATCAGGGCTGACCTGCAGAGGCTCGAGGGTTCGTCCAGTCGGCTGCAGGAGCTTGAAAACGAGCTGACTAAGCTGGTAACACACACAGTCCTCTCACACTTGGTCATAAACATGATCAGAGATGGTCTTGAGTCAAATCATGACGAGCAAATTGGACTTACTGTTTTTGATGTTCAATTAGAGAGCGAAGAAACAGGAGCTTAAATCTTTAAAGGTGTGGTTCACAGAATTTTTTTTTAATGATTTCTGATTATAATCGGTCACTCTGAGCTCTTCATGCAGGCTGGACAGGAAAACAGTCTCCCACACCTATGTCCTGCAGGAAAATGAGTTAAGCCTGGCGGATTCAGCTGGGGGGGGGGGGGGGGGGGGGGGGGGCGCACTCCGTCCCGCGGCGCTCCTCCGTGAGAGCGGGGATGGGGGGCTGCACACATTCCGCTGCTGTTTCTCACCTGTATCAGCTGATGGAGGGCTCTAGTTTCATTGTGCTGTTTGTGTCAGCGGACACGGTAGGGTCGGGGAGGGGGGCGGGGTATGACACTTAGCCTGGCGGGTGGCCAAGCTTATAAAACGCTGGGGGAAACCCTGTCCTGTATTAGCTTCTGACCTACAGAGCACTCATTCCTTCTATAGACCACTGCAAATGGATTGATTAACAAATGTCTCACACCTTTAATGCAATGCTTTTCTGAATGAAATGTGAAAAAAATATTTTTATTGCCAGAGATGTATTTATTTTATATTTCACATAAATTGGTTCAGAATTGCAATCAACTTGCAATTTTTTACCCCGTCCAGTGAGTTTAATAAGCGTCAAAAGATGAAACACTTTTAGGGAGCAAAACCGAAGAATGAGGGAATTGGAAAAAAGTTAATGGCCAAATAAAAAGTAAAAAAAAAAGAAAAATTGTCAAAATAATACATATCTAACACCCAGCTATGAGCTCAGAGGAGCTCTTTGTTTTAGCTACAGCTCCGCAAAAAACCACGATGGATTCAAATGAATAAGAAGGGTTTCAAACTGGTAAAAAAACAACACAGAAGATAATTTATTATAATTTTCTTTTAATTAGTAACAGCAAAAACACTGGCAGCAAGGGATATTTCTGATCAGGTAACGGCTGGCAGTGAATGAGTTAAAAGGTCTACTTAACCCGCTTTTGTACTAGCAGCAGTAATGTTATGTTAGTCATCGGAAGGTCTAAAAACCAGTTTCACAATAAAAACGAAGCCTGTGTTTGTCAGGGTTCCTACAGGTTTCATCAGGTTAAATTTAAGACTTTGTAAGACCCCGCAGGAACCCAGGTTTGTCTGCCTTCAGTAGGGATGCTCCGATCCAATCACGCGATTGGACGTCCGGCTTGATCGGGTGATTTTCATAGGATCCGGAATCAGGTGGAAAAGATCAGATTTAACTTTATAAAGCAATAAGCATGACCTTTAAAAGGCGTGGTTCACATGTTTAATCGATGCAGTTGCAGTGATCTCATAGTTAAGTAGTCCTTTAAAAATGTTTCAGTCACAGTTTTCAAACTTTGCAAAAAATTATTTCTCCGCAGGGATGTCAGTTAATAACGAATTCTTCATTTTTTTTTTTTTGGTTTTGCTTTTTTCTAAATCTTAATTAGCGATAACAAATGGCTGTATTGACAGATGCAGAACTGTCAACTTTAAAAAACTGAAATGCATTGGTTCAGACTCAGAGTTAAAATGTCATCCGTACGTTTGTTTTTCTGCAGGAGCGCGAGTTGCAGCAGGCGGTCAGGAGCTCCAGTGTGGAGGAGCTGAGGACCGATATTGAAGAACTCCAAAAAGTAAAAACGGACCTGGATCGTACGCAGAAGCAGCTCGACCAAGAGATGCAGAATCTCAACGCACGCACGACCGCACGCACGCAGATGGACATGTCAAAAAAGGATGAAGTAAGATCATGTCTCGTCTCAACCTAAAGGCCCGTTAAAAAAGTTTCTACAGAGAAACGAACAATTTGCTACCTCAGTTCTAATCCTTATCATCAGTTTTCTTTATTTTTCTAATTTTGTTGTTTGTCGCTGTGTCGCTCATTTTTAGGCAGAAAAAGAGGAACATATACGGAAAATCAAATCTCGCCACGGTGATGATCTGGTGTCCCTCCTTGGACACTTTCCCAACAAGATAGAGCTGGAAGATTGGATCTATTCCAAGTCAAAGGAAATCAACAGCACCAGGGACCGACTTGGAAAACTCCAGTTAGCGACATGTCTTTTTAATGAAACAATCCTGAGATGTTTTAGAAGATGCATTTACATCCGTTCTTTTGGTGTTTTCATCCATCTCAGCAAGGATTTGGCATCAAGTGAGCAGAAAAAAAGCCATATTGCTGCTGAGCTGCGTAAGAAGGAGCAACAGCTGATGAGCGATGAAGAGAGTTTCTTCAGTGTGTGCGGGAGTCGGGATCTGGAACAGGACCTGGGAAGACCTGGAGAAGATCTCCAAACAGAGAGGTCAGAGGCAGAGTTTTCCAGGAGTCTCTGATGATTTAACACATTGTAGTTTAGATTTTTAAATATTACTTCTAGAGTTAAATGAACATTATGCAGGTCAGTTTAGGACATGTTGATTTTGTTTTCTCTTTCTGGTAAAGCCATGTTAGCGGGAGCCACAGCAGTTTACTCCCAGTTCATCAGTCAGCTAACGGAGGAGCGGGCGCCCTGTTGCCCCGTGTGCCAGCGAACGTTTCCCTCAGAGTCCGATCTGCAAGAAGTCATCAACGGCATGCAGTCGAAGCTACGCCTGGTTCCAGACAAACTGAAGAACACAGAGCAGGACCTGAAGAGAAAGGAGAAGAAGAAAGATGAGATGATGGCTCTCAGACCTGTCAGGTACAGAATGGTGACGAGGGCAGCAGGAGCAACAAAAACCTTCAATGATTTTATCATTTCTGCTCACATTGTTGTTTGACTTTAAACGTCTAGGTAATGATGAAAGATCAGTTAAGGTGAAAATGACCCAAGTGCTGCTTTCATATCTTCTCATTACAGAATAGTGTCCTCCTGCGTAGATCACTTTTGGGCCATTCCCATCTGTACCGGGTCGGCCCGGGCCGGGTAGCCCCAGTCGGCCCCAGCCTGGCCCGGTTGATTCCACACATCCTTGTCTTAAGCCCATGTGGGCTGATTCTACCCACCAATCAGAGGCTTGCTCTAATGGAAGGTGTGAATTTGCTGTCAGCAGTGGGTGTGTTGGCCCTGGTCGGCCTGAAGCAGACCCCCTCGAGAAGAGGGCTGAGAATGAGCCTTGGTTGGCCCGGAAAAATACCAGGCCACCCAGATATGTAAACAACCTACGCTACCCGGCCCGGGCCGACCCGGTACAGATGGGAATGGCCCATTTTATGAAGTCTCTCACTAGATGGAGCTACATTCTCAAAGGTTCTGGTTTTTATGTGAGATGTTTCCAATGTTTGCAGAACTTCCTGGTTTTTAAGTTTTCCTGCAGCTTTTTTTTGGGGGGGGGGGGGGGGGGTCTTTGGGACAAACCTCCTGCTCTATAAATGTTTGAACTGTAAAGAAAACAAATTCCATGTTATTTGATCTGTTGACTTTCCTACATGTGAGTTTTAGTTCATCTAACTCCAACTTGTTATAGAAAGAACATCGTTGGCTTGAACGTTCTTTAGCTTAATGTCACTTCAGTTTCCACTCGTTAAGTTTAATTGTAATGTCTTCCAGACAGTCCATTGTCCAGTTTCAGGAAAAGGAGCTACCTGAGCTGAGGAACCGTCTTCAGATTGTCAACAGAGACATCGAGAAGCTCAAGGCTGATGTGGAGGAACAGGAGACTCTGCAGGGGACTTTGATGTCTGAGGAGGAATCGGCGAAGGCCTGCCTCCCAGACGTCTCTCTCATGGACAGATACCAGGTACCACCCTCCTGCTGTCTACTTCTCTCTGACAGAGACACACAGACCAAGCCATTACTGGTTCACCTGTGGGTGAGAACCTCATTTGTTTATAACTGACCTGTGCCTGTTACTGAAAGTTATCCAATTATTAGCTTTAAAGGTCTCGTTCACAGAGAAACTATAAAACGTGTTTGGTTTGAATTTCAGTTTCACGTGTAGGCCGAACAACCCCCGTTGACTGCATTAGCTGCACAAAGGAAACAGAAGAGTCAGTCTCTTCTACATCACACTGTCAATTAACATTCATGGACTCTGTTGGGTATTTTTATAAATGTACCTTTTTGAGACCTAAAAGATGCCCATTACACATCATGAATCTCTGTGTTAGTATGTTCATAAAAAGGTTGAGCAAAGATGTTAATTGAGAGAACTCTGTAACTTGAGAAGGTCCGCCTTCTCCCCCCATCCATTTGGTGAATAAAACCACTGAAGACTCTTGAGGAGGGGGGAGTCGCCTGGCAGCTAGCTCTGGAGAGAGTTATGTGTCATGGTGATCTCCCCCCCATTTGGCTAATTCAGTGTAAAATGTCTTCCTTGTTGTCATGTGTGTTTATTTCAGGTTCCAGGGTTATGGAGGTTAAATATTATCTAACAGATGATATACAGAATGCAGGTATGCAGAGCTGGTAAGAGCAGAAGGCTGAGGCTGGAGCAGAATGGGGCCTGGTTGAGCCACACACACATGGACATTACAAATAATCAATTTACTCTCTCTCTCTATCAAAGGGTGTGTCGTCCTTTAAGGTAATATGGGATAAAATCAAATTACCTAACAGACTCCACCATCTTGGTTCATGACAGGGAAGGCTGTTGTTGGTTTAGCATCCAGGAAACCGCAGAGAGTGTCTCCGCTCGTAGAAGCTAACTGTTAGCATCAGCAACTCCACAACATGTCAGAAGCTCCTCCGTGCTTGTGTTTTATGTGGAGATAAAATGTTAACGTTGCAAAGCGAACAGAGTCAGCAGAAGAGTCGTGTTGCTGTTAGCCAATGAGAAATTAGATGTTTGCATTTAATAAATATTTATGAGTAAGACTCCAAAATCTGCCGTGTTCCACTTTCTACTTCCTGAAACAGGAACGCCAGAGCTGTTCCTCACAGAGGAAAGACACAAGGCATTTGTTTATACCAGACCACAGAGCAGAGTTATTTAAAAATGAGTGAATGAGAGCTTTAAGCTTCACATGATGGTGAAAGTTCACTTTTGAATCATTCTCCCTTTAATTAGGCCTTTAAAGACCAGTAAGTCACTGATGTAGACAGACTTCAAACTTGGACTGGAAGCTCATGATGCTAACAAGCAGGTTTTATCAGAATGTTTAATATGAACAGTACACTTCTTAACCTGCCAGTGGCCATGATGCTCTTCTGTTCTCTGGTCTCGTCTCCACTGGGTTTAAACTTTTGTTTTTCTCGTTTTCCAAACATCTGCGTTTGCAAATGAAAAGAGGGTTGGATCAACTCTCAGATAATGAGCTGGAAATGAGTTTGATCTAAATGCTTTTTTGTTTTTTGTCAGATGGACCTAAAAGAGTTGGAGAGAAAAATAGCCCAGCAGGCAACCAAACTCCAGGGAGTAGACCTGACCAGAACCATCCAACAAGTCAGTCAGGAGACACAAGAAACTCAGCACAAACTTGACACAAGTAAGACGTCATCATCAAAAAAGACCTTTTTCCTTAACGGTCACTGTGTTTTATTTGTGATCTCTTTCATGTTTGACTGTAACTGACTTTAGCTGCTATTTGGACCCAAAGTGATCACACAGCTTCCTGTCTGTGATCATGACAACAGTTCACACCTAAAGGGTGTGTTAGATAGCCGCTACTGGACTGATAACCAAGTGATAAAGTCTTTGAGGTTTTAAGAATATGTGAGAAAGAAAATGTAGATTTCTTGCAAGTCAGATAATTTGTAATTTCTTGATATCTGAATGCTGAAGTTGGGCTGGGCGATATGGCCTAAAATCGATATCACCGTATGGTGAGGATTTCACCTCGATAACGATAAATGAAAGATAACTACAGGTAAGTGTAGGAACAAAAGTTGTCCACTAGATGGGGCTGTCACGTGTATTACGTTGGTGGTACAGCCTCTTAAAGGGACATGAATGTTGCTAATCTACACACATCTCTTCATTTTTTTATTATCAGATTTATTGACATGGAAAAGATGATCACGATAAGAGTCTGGGATTTCGATAACGATACATTTTTGATTTATTGCCCAGCCCTACGCTGAAGACGAGCCTTACAGTTTGGGTTTGAGACGGAAGAGAAAGGCGGAGAGAAAAGATGAGGTGGGGTGTTAAAATGCTCAAGTCCGTACTTGTGAGAGAGCCATGTGAGCACCTACGTGGGTACACGCTTGTGTACACACCACCCACCGGTAGAAACTTTTGGCATGGGGGGAGGGTAGGCGAAGTGGAGGAGACCCCATCTGACAGATACAGTCACACCCCCTCCCTCACACTCACACATAAGCATATGCAACCTAAAGACACACAAAAATGTACGTCACACACACACACTCACACTCCCCATACACACCCTGCTGACTGTCGACCCAGTACTGCTGCACAGAGGGCACAACTGTTCCCGAACCCCCGAGCTAACCCCGATCTACTGGGGACGAGCAGGCTCCGCTCAACGCAGAGCAAAGCGACTCACCCCCCCCCCGACCCCCAACCAGACGGCATTTCTAAAGCACTGTTTCTGAACTTCTCTCTTCACACGGCTGTAAGCTCATGCAAATGATCAGCTGGTCTATGTCACAACAGATTAAATATGTGAAGTGTGGGTCAACATGTAGTTCTACCAGCTTTGCTACAATCACTTTTATTTTTTTTTGGGTAGAACTTAATAAAGATTTCCTTTTCACGGTCTTTACTTCGTTGTGTCCCTCCAGCTTCAAGCAAAATGGAGCTGAAGCATAAACTGATCCAGGGTCAGCAGGATCAGATTCAGAGTGTGGAGTTCACCACAGAGATTCAGACCCTGACCAGGGACATCAGGGTACTTCCTGTTTGAACCAATTGGCTGTTGTTCAGTTAAAGCTAATCTGCAAAACAAGCTAGTTTAAGCCTCTTAACCGTCTATAGTAGTATGGCTATGAATATTCTGTGGGGATAAAAAAATTAAGTGGTTACCATACCGTTTTATTTGTTTAGTGCTTTTAACAAACAGCATTACAGCTGACCAAAGCACTGGGCATTATAAAGAGACAAGCTAATCACATCAATAGTACGGTTAAAAGGAAATAAGTAAAAACCAAACAGGCAATTAGAACCATAAAACACACAAATGAAAAATTAAGCAATCCAAATTGGATGGAGAAAAACCTGTAGACTTTATACTACAACCAGGTTTAAGAGTTAAAAGCCAAGGAGAAGAAGTGCATTTTCACATGAGATTTAGGCCCTGTCCACACGTAGCCGGGGATCTGCCAAAACGTAGATATTTTTCTAGGTTTTGGCCTGTCAGCCACACGAAAACGGAGTTTTTTCACACGAAAATGGATCTTTTTAAAAACTCCAGCCAAAGTGAAGATCTGCGTTTTCTCCGTTTTGTCTGTCCACACGCAGACACCCAAAACCGGAGTTTTAAGGTCCGCAGCGTCACTTTCCGCGACAAAAAATGCTGACATCACGTGTGCGACCTGTGTTTACACTAGCCGGCATCATGGAAGCCTCCAGAGCTGCGCTCTGTCACTACCCGATCCATCAACTGTCCAAGCGCTTTTTGCTTGTTTGTTTTTGCAAGCGGAATTACTGCTCCTTGCGGAAGACCACAGACGAAGGACGAGGTTAAGAACGGGGAAGTACTGCCACCTACAGGTCTGGCATGTCCTTAACAACGTATTTATCCGGGTACGTGTGGACAGAGTTTTCTTTTTTTAAACGCGGTGGTGTGGATGCAAGTTTTTGGAGGGGCGGATATTCGTTTTCAAAAAACCCCGGCTACGTGTGGACTAGGCCTTAAAGGCGGCGATTGAAGGCGCTTGCCTAATCTGGAGGGTCAGCGAGTTCCAGAGTTTTGGTGCACATATAGAGAAGGCCCTTTCACCGCGGGTCTTGAAATGTGCTTTAGGAACAGAGCTGATCCACAGACCTGAGGGCACGAGGAGTTTGGTACCCGTGGAGCAATACACCGAGATAGCAGGGGGCTTGATAATTTATAGACTTGAAAACTAAAAGAAGAATTGGAAAATAGATCCGAAATTAAACCGGCAACCAGTGAAGAGATTGGAGAATCGGTGTAATGTGTCTTCTGTTAGTTCCGGTCAAGAACCTTGCTGCTGCATTCTCAACCAGCTGGAGTCTGGACAGCGCAGCGTTGCTAATGCCAGAAAGGCAGGAGTAGTCAAGCCGGAATGCCATGAAGGCATGGATCACAGATTTTAGGTGATCGTTACTGTCGATGGGCTAAAGTGGGAATTTGCCTAAGGTAGTAAAAACAGGATTTAACTGTGCTATTAACCCGAGCGTCCATCTTTAAGGCGGTGTTCATTTCCACTACAAAGTTGGAAACAGTTGATGTCACATGAGAGGAGAGAGAGTGGAGGTCAGGTGGAGGAGCTGTTCTAACATTAGCAGGACTGAAAACAACAAATGCTCTCAGACATTTGTCTAAAAACAAAAACAACAACAAAAAAGTTTTATTGCATTTTTAAAACATTTTGCTTAAACATTCTTATACAAACTGTAATATCAAAAATGAAGAAGTGTTGTACATGTGAATATGTGTACCTAGTAGGGCTGGGCGATATGGCCTAAAATCAATATCACCATATATTGAGGATTTCACCTTGATAACAATACAGTTTTTCTCAGTCGCTTTGGTGCGTTTCTCAGATCAGAATTAAAATTCTCATAACTATTAGTTCAACCTCCACAATATTTAGTCACTTGTGCACATCATAGTAGCAATTTCTCCTTTCTCTGAACAAACTGCAAATGATTTTGGACATGTATCAGTTGCTTTCATACATTTCTCTGCTGTTTTTTGACATTTCCATTTGCGTATGTCATGTCAGTCAAAATGAATTATACTTATGGATGCTGAATAGTCACTCTCAATAAAACTAATAGTCTTACTTTCATTGCTTGAGTCATTACACACAAAATTGTTGAACTAGTTATCAAATGTCAAATATCAGTCATCTGTCAAGCAAATTCTATACCTTTCTTTATCATTTTATTCTGGAAATGCCTCCTAAATTGAACAATTGATCACAGGTGAATTTCATCTGTCACTCATGAGGAGGTGAATCCTCAATTGGCAAGCATATACAGTATGAACTGAGCAGGAGCTGGTGTGTACCATTTCTATACTTCTGTATACTTCTCCACTCCAGGAGATACTTTCCTCGCTGCATTGCGAGGGATGACATCCGTTGTGATGTAGATGAAAATATGTGGCCAGACAGACAGGAACGTCTGGATGTGCCAGAATGATTTACTGTATCTGTATGTTACAGTACTGTGCAATACTGTATGTACTGTTACATGTACTGTATATTGTTCACATTTGTGCACAGCTCTACCAAGAGGGTGATTTTTTGTTTACATGTATTCTACAGTAAACAAGTGACTGTAGCATATTTTTCTTTTGCACAATGCTGCAGAATTACAAACACTTCTATACAGTAAAAATGTAAAACGTACGTATTCAGTGTCTCCGTTACTCCCAAAACTCCCATAACATCTACAGTAATTTTACTGCACATTTCAAATGGCTGTACAAGTAGGGCATAGTGCTGTCGAGCATTTTCTGGTGTCACCAAATATCCTTGCAATGGAAAACACTGAAATTATAAACTGTCATAGCGAAAACATGACAAAGCCATTTGACTATCTTGTTCATAAAGATGGTGTCAAGACTTTTCATTTTGATGGCACCGACAGTTTCATTGACATGAATACTTGCTTTTGAGGAATGGATTATCAATTTTGAGCATGTGACGTGCTTTTGCAGGCTATCCACTAGGTTTTGCAGTTTGCACTAATTGTTTTGAGAAATGCACTAACTGCTGTGCAAATGTTAATAGTGTTCTGAGAAACGCACCAAAGCGACTTAAGCCTAGTCCACACGTAGCCGGGGTTTTCTGAAAACGAATATCCGCCCCTCCAAAAACGTGCATCCACACCACCGCGTTTTAAAAACAAACTCTGTCCACACGTACCCGGATAAATACGTTGTTAAGGACATGCCAGACCTGTAGGCGGCAGTACTTCCCCCGTTCTTAACCTCGTCCTTCGTCTGTGGTCTTCCGCAAGGAGCAGTAATTCCTCTTGCAAAAACAAACAAGCAGAAAGCGCTTGGACAATTGATGGATCGGGTAGTGACAGAGCGCAGCTCTGAGGGCTTCAGATGTCGGCTAGTGTAAACACAGGTCGCACACGTGATGTCAGCATTTTTTGTCGCGGAAAGTGACGTTGTGGACCTTAAAACTCCGGTTTTGTCTGTCCACACGCAGACACCCAAAACGGAGAAAACGCAGATCTTCACTTTGGCCGGAGTTTTTAAAAAGATCCGTTTTCGTGTGAAAAAACTCCGTTTTCGTGTGGATGACAGGCCAAAACCTAGAAAAATATCGACGTTTTGGCAGATCCCCGGCTACGTGTGGACAGGGCCTGAGAAAAACTGTAAATGAGGATAACTACAGGTATGTGCAGAAACAAAAGTTGTCCACTAGATGGGGCTGTCACGTGCATTACCAAATTTTAGTGACTCAAGGTGAAACAGGCTCTTAAAGGAACGTGAACATTGCCAACCTACACACATCTTTTAATTTTTTATATTATCAAATTTATTAACATGGGAAAAATGTTCTTGATAAGAGTCAGAAATTTTAATAGCGATAAATTTTCGATTTATTGCCCAGCCCTAGTACATAGCGAAAACCCTTTTGTTTTACTGGCACCACACACCCTCATCTAGTGCTCTTAGGAGAGCAAGAGGAGCTGCACCAAGTTTTGTTAAACAGTCAGCAAGTTGTGACTGCTTCTGCCCAACGTACCTCTCTAATTTTATTGGACTGTATGAGTTCTTTAATACCACTCATTTCTAATCTGAGGCTTTTCTGTGACTTGTTTTGTGGATTTAAGAGCATCAAACTGCGAGTGGTTATCAGTGACGGAAATAATGGGCAGCATGTTCAGATCAGCTTTACCGGCAGTAAGCTCAGAGTAGAGTGCGGTTAAAAACATGGCATCATCAATACCATCTGACATGGCAAGAGTTTCTCCTGCTAGTGTACCTCTTACTACACATCTGATTTTCTTAGACTGCCAAAACAGAGGAGAGAATATTCCAGTTTTCCCCATTAAAGTGATGAACACCCCTCCCTGTACGCCTCCATCTGGTTGGTTGCCCAGCGATGCATCACTGAAGACAACCATGCACAAATCATCACTGTTATCAGTGTGTTGAAACTTCAGTGTGACCTTCTCTGACGAGTTTGCGAATCACTTTGTTTACTTCATATATGGACTGAACAGTAGCATTTTTAATGCTGGATAACAGGCTACAAATATCAAACATAACATCTGGTCTTGTTTGATTAGCAACCCATGAAACCTGTTCAATTTTGGATCTGAGCTGTTCTCTCGGTGTCTCATCTAGTGGGTCGTCTCTCTGAGTGGCACGTGCTGCCTGTAACAGAACAGGTTGTAAGTTATAACGTAGCTGTGCTGATGCACCTGTATAATGTTTCCCGCTGTAGAAATGTCCATGCCCACATATGGGAAGCTCTCATGTTCTCCATGTCCCACATGACATATTTCACAGTCAAGAACGATCTCCTGTAGAATCATTGAACAATCTTTATCTTCCAGAGCTTTGGATTGGTCTTTGCAACTGGTCAGCAGATGCATGGCCAAACTGTTTGTGTAGCTTCAGTAGGACTTTGTGTTTTTCTTTCAGTGACATCTCTGCTGTGACCATAAGCACATCACTTTCACTAGCTGCGTTTTCATGTGGCAAATTTCCTCAATCCGATTGAAATCTTGGTTGATCGGAATTTCCGAATCTCTGTTCACATGGACACGAACTGAAATTATCCGATCATGCCGTGCGTACATATGCACCAAGCATTTAATCCGATTAAATAGGTTGAGCATGCGCAGAGTTGCCTTTGCCGAAAGAAAAATTGTAAACAAACGCCATGAAACGAAAAGAAAAATGTAAAAACAGAAATAACTATTCTTCCTGCTTTCCTGATCTATTTATTCAATTTAATATTTTTATTTAGCTCATAGAAGTGACGTTTTCTTCAGTGAATAACTGCACATATATGATTTGCTGCATTTTATTGTTGATTAAAATAAGGGAGGGTTATGTCTGCCTCTTGATCAGCTGGTCCGCGGGTCTGAATTGACATCTGTTGCGCTGCGCTGCGGCACAGAGCGGGGGTGGGGGGGTTAGCCTCATGTTTTATTACTGAGCTCTGTTGTGGCTTATTATTAATAACATGTGACGATCAGCTGAAACTGTTGAGAAAAATTTGTTCAAACAAAATAACAGAAGATGTTCAGAAAGTTTTAGAAGCCTGTGTTCATCATTAACGAACCGCATCTCAGGTCATCTGCGTTTACGTGCTTCTAACACGGACTTTACTGTCGTCCAGAGTGTTTAACCGAGGACGTTTTCCTACCCAACATCAGACTCCAATCAGGTCTGTAAAACCCAGATCATCCTGTCTTCTTTACAAGCGCGTCTCCAGCTGCTGCAGAAGCAGCTGCGTTCAAAGCTGACAGAAACGGGGATCCGTGCGCTGCAACCCCCGCGATAAACCTGCGTATTTCCAGTACAGATTTGAACATGTTTGTCGACTGATTTGTGCAATAATCAGATTTTTATTTTACTTCCACAAAATGCAAGTTCTGAATTAAATATTACTGAAATGGGGACGGCTTGTCGTCGGATTTAAAAGCCACCGCTTGTTAATTACACCGTCATTTTTGAAGTCAGGCAGTCCAAATGACAGCGGAGAGGCCCGCTGGCTGTTGCACACATGCGCAGTGGGCATTATTTTACCCCAACAATCCGAATGGCTGTGTACATGCACGTCAATCGGAATGAAGAACGGAATAAACCACCTCTCTCAATCGGATTGAAATTTCAATCCGATCGGGCCGAATCGGATCAGAATATTCCGATTGACATGTTTACATGCAGAATTTTCAATCTGAATGGGCATTCAATCCGATTAAATATGCGCATGTAAACGTGGCTACTGTAGCTCACTTTTGCATCATCAGGGTATCCGCGGGTCCTTAAAAAGTCTTAAAAAGTCTTAAATTTGCTTTTCCAAACTTAAGGCCTTGAAAATCCTTAAAAATGACAAATAATCCTTAAATCCAGTTTCCAAAGGTCTTAAATTACCAAAGACCCAATAAACAAGATTCTTTTATTTCTATAAAAATTTTCGTGAATTTCTAGTTGGTGTTCAGCATTTTTTGTGTACGATGTTGGCGTAAGTGGAACTGTACACATTCAGTTGGTTGTGAAAGGGGGCTATTTTTAGATGAGCACATTAGCTGGTTAAGCTAGTGGGAGCTTGCGCCATGGGGAAGTGCAAGTTTAATGGTAAATGGATGGCTAATCCCACGTTCACGACGTGGTTAGCATCGGTTCCAGGCAATAGCTGGAAATTATAGCTTAAATTTAATTTTAAAAATAGCTTAAATTTGTTCAAAGTGGCCTTAAAAAAGGTCGTAAAAAGTCTTAAATTTGGCTCCCTTAAACCTGCAGATACCCTGATCATTATCATCTCTAATGTCCACACAGTAGTGTCCAGAAGTAGCTAGCTCAGGAGGCACTTGTTGTTTGAACATGACAACTTTGTCATTGTTACAACCCCTGTAGATGGTGAGTGTGACAGAACGCTGGCATGGGGTTGGAAGTTATGAATAAAATGTGTTTAATACAAGGACAGGGTTTAGCAGGAAGAGACTGCTTTTCCAATAAAGTACCAAAATCTAAACAACAAAAGGAGTGGTGAACAACTGAAAAGCTCCCTTCATTGATTAAACGTACTGCCAAGAAGTCGACTAATATAAATTAAAGGAGACAAAGCAAACAGCCATTTACTAAAGATGACTGCAACCCATAACAATCACCAAGCAAAGCCATCAATTAAAGTCTCCATCCTCCCTAAATCCCAGCTGCAATCAGCTGTTTCACAAAAAGGGCGACTAAAACTACTTCTATCAAAACCGATCTCTATTATCAGTTAATCAGTCTCTTTCTGAAGACACGCTGTCAAATAGTTAGCTCTCAATGATCAGGGGGACAAAAAGAAACAGGTTCTGTTGCCCCTGAACCACTGACAGTTGCAGCTTTTAATCCTGGTTCCTGTCATCAGCAAATCGGCCACAGCTGGGGTGGTTTGAGGCTGTAATAGGAAGAAGGGGAGGCCGGGAAGCGAACCCAGGACCTTCTTGCTGCAAGGCAACAGCTCTAACCACTGTGCCACTGCGCAGTTGACCTTTTTTACATGTTCAGAATAAAAAATAAATCAACAAATAAACTACTGAAACTAGAAAAATTAAAATCTGGTGTGAAAGTTCATTATTGTCACTAATTCAACCTAAAAGGTGAAACTTAGACTCATTCCAGGCTAACCCAGATGTTTCAGCCTTTATTTGTTATAGCTGTGATGACTGTGGCTTACAGCTGATGTTACGGCCGCCGCCGTTTTGAAGCCCAGTGGTGTGCTCCGCGCCGTTCCCTGTGCAGCAGCGCAACACCACGGACAGCTACGCCCTGGGATGTTGTCCTTACTCCAGCACCACGGAGAGCGCCGGAGCGGTAGGCACAGGCAGCTGGGACTTTTCACCTCATCAGCCGGCCCTTCAAAAGCGGCCAGCTGGAGCTCATCAGGGGAGAGAAATGTTTGGAGTTGCAGAGGCAACGTGTGTTCTCTCCCCGTTGGCGGTTACCAGAGATTTTGTGGTTAATACCAGGTTGTGGTTTGCTTCTTGTGAAGAAGCAGCTTTAGAACCTTTTGTGTTTGGGATATTCGCAGTTAAACGGTAGCTTTGGTTTTGGTGTGTCTGCTAGACCACCTTGTGGGTAAATTACCAGGTGGGGGTTTTTCCCCTTTTTGAAGTCTCAGTTTCCTGAGCTATTTTCGTTGTTTGGGTAAACTTAAGTTAATTCAGTATTTGGTTTTGTCTTTTAGACAAACCTTATGTAATTTAAGGGTGGGATTTTTCCCCTTTTGAGTTTCATCCCCTTTTTTTAAAGGAGATTTATTTAGGATTTAGGATCTAGAGTGGTTGGTCCTCTGGACATTTTCAGTTAATTAAGGATAACTTAGTTAAGTTCTAGGTAAGGGTATTTTGGCCCTTCTTTTGGTTCTTTTTTTTTTTTGTAATAAAACCTATGAAATTACAAGGACACTTTGAGTTTGATTTTGCTTGGTCAAGCCTTTTTCTCCCCAACGAGGGTCACTTTTTGTTAGACTGGTCCATCTTATGATTATTCCCCTCACCTTCCTAGCTGAGCCCACAGAGGGGTGTAACAGCTGATGTAAACCCCACATTCAAAATCTCCGACACTCAGAATATTGCGAAAGGTTCAATATTCTAGACTCAAAGTGTCACACTCTGATCAGCTAATTAATCCAGAACACCTGCAGAGGGTTCCTGAGCCTTCAGATGGTCTCTGTTTTACTTTTGCATCAGGTTCAGATTTTTTCACCTGTAGAAATAAAACATTTTGTCACACACACACTTAAGTAAAACCCTTGTTGTCTCTGGATAGGAATATATTTGTATAACCTGATGAATAAAGAGAATTATTCATTCTGCAAATAAATAAAAGTTCTGGTGGTTAAAACAATAACTATCTAGAAACATGAGAGATGAAATGAATCAAGATTTAGAGATTTTTGTAAAAATTCTATTAAAAAAGAGAAAAGCATGTGTTTTTGCATTTCAGCAGGACATTAAAATTTGTTAAGATCATCTGAAAAATCCGATAAACTCCAGATCACATTTTGGGAGGAGGCTGGTGCTGTGACGTTGGGAGGGGGATATGGTGGAGGTGTTGTGGACTGGTCAAACTGGTAAAACAATAAATAAAACCGTTTTAGGTATAACTGGTACTTTTTCTGTAAATACTTGATTTTAAAGCAGTTTGTTCTAAAACTTAAATCACCACATTTCATAATGTGCTGTTAAGAAGATCTTGTTTGCTTTTATTTATTTAATGCCACAATCCAGAGTACTTTTATCCAATGGCGATATGTACTGCAACATAATACTTGATTTATATGTATTTATAGCCAAAAGCAAAGCCTCGGGTTCATGAATGCCCACCTGTCTGGCCAACAAACTGTTGAAACACGTTGTTTTGCAATTATTATTCTCATGTCATGTTGTTTTATTCATCTACTTATATTTAAAGACTTACTTGTCCAGGAGATACGTCTTCAACTCTGCATCTGTGTGCACCGGTCCTCAAACTCTCATGTGACTGACAGCATTAGCGTCATTATCAACAGAGGTGGAAAGAGTACTAAAATTTCCTACTTAAATACGAGTACCAGTACTTTGATAATTTTTACTCAAGTACAAGTAAATGTACTTGCCTACATTTTTACTCAAGTAAAAGTAAAAAGTATCGTAAATAAAATGTACTTAAAGTAAAAGTCACTTAGTTACATTTTTGTCAGCGTAAAGATGGTTACATCAGTGCAAAACCACAACACCAGTTCACAACACGCTCGTGTGTGCACGCACGCACGCACACGGACACACACACAGTTTGATGGAAGGATTTCTACCCAATCAGTGAGAACAGGACGTGCACATTGATTGGACAAGGTTTTTCTAGGATTGTACGTTTCAATTGTGATTAAAATTATTCTTTATTTTGAAAAAAAAAAAGTTAATTTTTAGATGCCATCAGTATGTGAGGTATCTCAATGTTCACATGACAAAACTCTAACATGAGACTGTGCTCTAACCTGGCACATAACAAGCTAAATGAAAGTCAAACATTTCAAATGGGCCATATGACAGCTGCTAACGTTGGCCCTGCCCTACTTTACCTCTACATTACAGTTCCTTTATCCATGTCCATCCTAGAGCTCCTCTCTGACCTTCATGCTTATTTAGAGCAGCTGATTTTTAAAGGTAGCTGAGTTCATCCTTGGTAGTGGGTTCACTCACTCATTTAAAGATATCGGCCAAAGGCTAAATTCGTTTGAACAGCATGTGTAAATGTGTATTAAAACCTCAGATGAAAAAGTTTTTTGGATTTTGACGGCTGGAATTGTAAGAAAATGTGATGTTTGTGACCGGCGCGGGAAAAACAGAAACTAACTTCCGGTCTAAGCCCTGGGCAACTGGTGACGTTCTTTATGTCTTTACGCTGACAAAAATGTAACTAAGTAACTTTTACTTTGAGTACATTTCATTTACGATACTTTTTACTTTTACTTGAGTAAAAATTTAGGCAAGTACATTTTCTTGTACTTGAGTAAAAAATGATCAAAGTACTGGTACTCGTATTTAAGTAGGAAATTTTAGTACTCTTTCCACCTCTGGCCCTGGGCAGCTGGTGACCTTTCACATGGAGCTCTGCTGAAACAGCTGTAAAACAACGCCTGACTCAGCTGTTTCTGCGTTAGCGTTATAGCGAGAACAATGTGTCTTCAATCAGATGTAGTATCTGAAGCCTCTACTGGTCGGCCAGATTTGTTTTTTTTTTCTCTGGGATACGGCTACGAGGACAGATATTGGATTACCGGAGAAGTTCAACCGAACTCCGACCCCGCCAGCTGGATATCACTACCAGAGGTGCAGACATGTTTTAGACCATTTGACTCAGAAGACCTGCGACCCAATTTGGACATAGAGGAGGATTCTGTTCATCTTCAGAACCAAAATCGGTACAGTTTGTTTACTTTTCTTAAATATTTCATTTCTGTGCTCCACTGGGAGCTCTAAGCTGATGAGTTTTCAGCTGGTCTTAGCTCCATCATGTGTCCAAATATAGTTCAGTAATCTACAGTTTTACTGCTGCGTGTATTTATTGATATAACTCTGGAAAATATTTAACCGAGAGTTTACCAGAATAAAACTTCCTGATGCTGGAGTAACTCCTTAGCTCAATTTTTTTTTTGCACTAATCCAGGATGTCATGGAGGTTCAAATGTTGAAATATAGAGATCATCTTTCAGATTATATCTGTGTGTGTGTGTGTGTGTGTGTGTGTGTGTGTGTGTGTGTGTGTGTGTGTGTGTGTGTGTGTGTGTGTGTGTGTGTGTGTGTGTGTGTGTGTGTGTGTGTGTGTGTGTGTGTGTGTGTGTGTGTGTCGTAGCTTTCCCAAAGGACTTGTTCTTTCCTTACCAGAGCTAACACGGTTAGCAGTTTTGCTGCAGTCATGCTGACGGGACTCGTCTAGAGTCCAGAAGTTCTAAATGGATTTATAGATGTAGGTTATTATTTTAGATCAAACCTGTTATTTAAAAATGCGTATAGGACACAGACACATGGCTCAGACCTTTTGTTGCAGCTGTAAACGCAATTTTACGTAATAATTAGGAGCATGAAAGTAAACAAATAACAGTGATTCACAATACTAGCATCAGCAGCTACCCTGTTTTACGTGCTGGAGTGACGTATGCAAAACACAGTTCTTCACTGTCTGGAGGAGAGGATTTGGATTTTCTGTAATGATTTATGACAAAAGTCCTTAACAAAATAAAAAATTGAACCCAGTACATGTTTATATAGATGGTAAAGTGTAGTTATTTTGCATTTCTACAATTTTAATGCCAAGCAAATACCTTTAACCATTCAGCACTGAAATCAGTTTGTTCATTCCAATCCTACTAAATAATCCTCCAATCATCCAACCGGAATCCTTAAGGGTCCCGTAACGTACATCCTGTCAGAACAGGCCTTGGGAGCCCAGGTGTTACTAGAACTAATGGTGTCTCCTCACCAGCGTGAGCCTCCAAACTGTGAAGGTTGGTCTCCAAACATGAACTTTAAATTCATGCATTTATCTCCTCTTGTAACATTTTAACATGTTTTAAAAGGCTTGTGTCATGAGATGTTACACCTCCCAGACCAAAGATAGGTCCAATTTAAAATAAAACAACATCATAACTGTAGAGACGTCATTATTTATGAAATATAAGTTTCCTGAGCCATTACTTCAGCCAAGATACAGGATGCATGAATTTGATGAAACCATGCTGTCTCATGCAGTCCTATATGTGTAACACACAAACAAACACACACACACTGCAGCATGTTAGAATCTTTTGAATGACTAATTTAACTACATTGAACTGCTTTTGTAATAATTTAATCTCTTATTCTGGAGTAAAATAAAGAAACAAGCTAAATCATCACACATCTGTGGCATTAAGGAGCAACTTCTGAGTTCAAACACAGGGATGGAGCACAATGTTTACACCTGAACAGTATCAGGATGCTTTAACTCATAGAGGCCTGCAGGTCTTCTGTTTTATGAGCTAAGCGCTGAGAATCCGCTTGTTATGAGCGCTAAACGTTATTTGGCCGCTCCTTGCGGAGCGGTAGGGAAACACATTTCAAACACGGAACCGAGTCTGGTTACCGAAGCAAGCAGAATTCTGATGACGTCACACCGGTGCGCGAAAGTGCTTGTTCCAACCCACAGGAGAGGAAGGAGAGAGAAGGTAAACAGCGAGTGGATCACAGGGACTGAACTGATGTTTTTGAGCAAAACTGCAGTAAAAATGGCTGTTTGTCCTCATTATCAAAGGTGTACCCCCACCCCCACCCCCCCACCCCCGGTTTAGATGCGGCGCTCATGCAAGTGTCTCTTTCTGTTCCGACGCTGCTACACGTAACATTTTTAATTTAGTAAGCCAACAATTTATTTTTACTCAGTAACAGATATAATTTAAAATCTAGCGAATGACAATTCTTTTTTTAAAACATACTCAAGTAAAAGTGCAAATTTTACAAACGACTTAAAAAGTATAGATATACAAAAAAGCTACGCAATTACAGTAACGAGAGTAAATGTAATTCGTTACTTTCCACCTCTGATTATCAACACTAAGCTCCACCAGGGGCGGCGTTAGGCCCGGCTACTTGGGCTGAAGCCCCGGATGTTTCATAGGAAGCCCCGGATCTAAATCGCGGAAGTAACATGCAGTAAGTCTGTTTCTTTCAAAGCTCATTAGACTAACATGCAGTACCAAAGTCCAACAGAGAGGGAGCAGCTGGCAGTAGTTTGTATACAGCCTGCCTGAGCCTCCACCACTGAAGAAGAAGCCCTTCAGCAGCCGGTTTCTTCTACACTCTGCCTGAAACGCATGAGTGAAGATGGACATAAGGACGTTTTTTAGACCAAAAGTACAACGACATAACCCCAGCTTTGATGAGACTGGTGCTGACTCAGGTTTGTGAGGTTTGAAAATATTTGTTGTGCTGCTGGTTTGCCTAAAGTTAGCTTACTATCAGGTAAAGTTGTTGGAGAAAGGGAATATTTACTATCATCTCACACTAAACACTAACAGGAACAATACTCTGCCCTGAAAATGCTTAATATGTAGCTTCAGATTAAAAATGATGTGGTACAAGACATATTTGATGTTGACTAGTGCGTGTCACGTGCGTGCGTGTGTTAAGCCCCGGATGTTCTTCAGTCCTTAATCCGCCCCTGCACTTAACCCACCTTTCCTGCTGGTGGTGGTCGGAGGGACCGGTAGACCACCACCGGCAGACCTCGCCTCTTGTCAGTGCGTCCCAGGACAGCTGTGGCTACATCGTAGCTCATCACCACCAGCATGTGAATGTCTGTGTGAATAGATGAATGACTGATTGTGTTGTGAAGCGCCTTGGGGGGTTGTAGAACCCGTAAGCTTGGTTTATGCTTGACGCGTTTACTTTCCGCTTGGTGATGTGTTCGCGGCTGGAACGCGCTTCACAACTTGCAGCGTTTATGGTTCATGCGGCTCGTCTCTGCGGTGAGCCAATATTCTCCCAAACTGAACGGGGCAGCATGGAGCTCTATGGCATGCATCCAACACTACACCATAGTAGAAGTAAAAATTACTGTTGTTTACAACATGGCATTTCAGCATTTTTAACAGTGTCCTCATCTTTTCTGACAGTGCGGGCTATTCCTCTCCAAGAATTATTAACAACATGTTGATCACGGTGATCTCTGAGAGCTGAATCATACAAATGTCTGTATTTATGAACCTCTGCCATACTAGTTCTTGCCAGTCCGCCATGTTTTTCCGTGTTTGACCGTCCGCGTGGTTAGAAAAGCTCCTAGGTGCGCGGTGCGGAAAGTTTGGGCCGTACGGAGGCGCGGTGGAGGGGCGTGGTTGTTAAAATGACGCAAGTTCTCCGCACGGAGCCGTGCGAACCTCGCGGACGCGTCAAGCATAAACCAACCTTAAGAAGGCACTATACAAATACAGGCCATTTACCATTTTAACAGTCCATATTAGAGTTCCATGGGCGACCAGCACTACTACAGCCTTGCATGGAAGATAAGCGCCGCAACAGTGATTATTAGCTCCTAGCTTCAGCTTTGGAGGTTAGCTCAGTTTAGCTAGTAGCTGATAGCTCTGACCCTCAAAGCCCCACTGTAAGCACCGCCTCTTTACCCATTTTTGGTAAAGCATGCGTTTCTTTGTATTGTTTTAAGCTATAGGTCTACAGCTGACCTCCCAGCTCTGTGACCCTTCCAGAGATAGGTGATGTTATGGGTTGAGTCCTGCAAGTTTTTAAGCAGCATTTGGTTTTAACAACTCTGTTGATAAAAAAATCTCTATTTTTTAATGAGTCCATCAGTGATCCAGTGCAACTTGTGAACCTACAGCCATAGCAAATTGTGGGTAATCAGGCATTGTTTCGTTGGGAACCTTAAGTTGTCCTTATCTATATCATTATAGCAATTGAGCTGGTATGATTATAATGAGCTCCTGGAGTTTGTTGTTGTTGGGTGTGTGTGTGGGGATGGGGGTGTTTTGTAAAATATTTGTAATGAAATTGAAAGAGACCTCAGGAAGAATAGCTCCACACTATGGTGTGAGCTAATGAGGTTCTCAATAAATAAATAAATAAAATAAAAATAAATCTCCCTTGTACTTGGGAGTCAACTGCACAAAAAATGACAAAAGAGTAGAAATGCTCTAAAATCATTTCAGCATTACTTTTAATGGAGTAAGGGATTTGAAAACATTTATATTTATTAATTCCCCCAACAATAGACCTCCTGTAAAAAAATTGATACATTGCATTAGCAACTCTTTATGTGAAGTAAAAACGTCATAATGTTTGTGTGGAGTGAAAAATGTTAAACATTAGTAATATTTTTGTTATTATTGTGTTCACACTGGTAGATCCACAATTACGGATCTGGTGTAGCTTCAGATCAGGAATGACTCAATGCAAGAAAACTATTCATTTTAACACATAAATGCACACGTTATTCGTACACTTTGGATTTAAACAAGTTGTTCATTCAACAGGAGACGAATATGTGGGATTTATGCAATTCTACAGTTTTAAAAAGTTATTTCTGTCAGCCAGGGGAATAAACTTTATTCAGAGTGAAAGTGCAGAAAGTCTCGTCTTCGGCATGAGCCTTGACTTCCAGCAAAGATAAGTGAGCTAGGAAAATCACTTATTATGGTTCCCTTATTCAGTAACAAGTTTGTTGCAGTTCCTTTCTGGATTAGAGACCAGACAGTTAACCTCTGGTCATTGTGATGGAAATACTTGGCCTTTTGGTACGTTTGTGGCAAGGTGGAGAAGCGAGGGCCCAGGCGGGATTCGATCCCCAGAATCCCGGGTGAGAGTTATGCTCGCTAACCAGTCAGCCAAAGGGACATCCCCTTGGCCAAGTAGTCAGGGCGCATGATCAACCGGGACACTGTGACAGGACGCTCACACTGTCACATCGTTGCCACACGTTACACTTGTTTGTTTTACCTCCGATCCAGGAGACTGCTTTGGTTTTGATCTTAGACCTAAAATCGTGCCAGAAAAGATTTGAGATTCAATCAATTAAAGTGTTTACATAAAAGACAGCAGAATAATCAGAATCAGACTCAGATCTTCCTTGTTGTGAGTGATGCTGCTGAGCTGATGACTCCTCACCTGTCTCCTCTCACAGGGAGAAGATGATCTACAGTTTCTTTCTTTCTTTTTATCTTTTTTTCTATTTCCTTTTTTCATTCTTTCTTTTTTCTTTTGTCGTTCTTTCTTTCTTTCTTTTTCTTTTTTCTTTCTTTCTTTTTTCTTTTTTTTCTTCTTTTTTCTTTCTTTTTTCTTCTTTTTTCTTTCTTTCTTTTTGCTTTTTGCTTTTTTCTTTCTTTCTTTTTTTCTTTCTTTCTTTTTTTCTTTCTTTCTTTTTTTCTCTTTCTTTCTGTTTCTTCTTTTTTCGTCTTTTTTCTTTTTTCTTTCTTTTTTCTTTTTTCTTTCTTCCTTTCTTTTTTTCTTTTTTTCTTTATCTTTTTCTTTTTTCTTTCTGTCCTGTGAAAATAGCTGGGACTATTTGACAGTCCATTACTCTAGAGAGAAAAGTACCAGAGACATAAAATCTGTCTAATCTAGCAGCACTAACTCTTCCACCTGACCTTTTGACCCATGTGTATTCCCTACTTGATGGATTCTTTAATCTCCACACATCCAATATGTCTGTTTTTGTTAGGATTTTTGACAAAAGAGTAGAATACTGAAGATGTGGTTCCTCCCCAGATCTATCTAAAGTAAAATCATTACAACAGTTCTAGTCTCCGCCCAAAATGGTACATTCATCAGCAGTAATGCTACTCAACTCCTGGTTTCCAGTTTCCAGAACGTCTGACACGGGACATGGTTGCTACAAGAACCCTTGTTTGACAATGACTTCTTCTCTCGAGCTGGCATCTTAACTTCGTCTGCATTGAAAGTGGAGTTCACCGATGCTGGGATTGTAAAGTTTGGTCACTTATGGAAGATCCCAGCTGGAACCCTTGGTGAGCGGGTGGATGTGAGGTCCACCAGAGTGATGGAGAGAGTGGTGGAGGAGGTACGGAGGTCCTTGTCTGTGTCGCAGAGAGCCTTCATTGAGTCTTGTACTCTATCTGACCAATGGGATGATGACAGTGAGCATGTTTTGCCGTCTCTGGAGGTTAAAGCAGCTGGTGAGGGATGGCAGGAGGAGAGTGGATCACTGCTGAACCCCAACACTCCAGTGTTGGGCTCCTTCCCTTCTTGTGGGAAGAAACAGATCTATCAAACTTGTGTGACGTTTATCAATAGGCGCTCCTTATTAGGAGTCGAGGTGGACTCAGGTGTTTGCTGCGGACGATGCCCCTGGGGGCAGCTGGAGGAGTTTGTATAAGTCTCCAGTGGAAAAAAGGATGGCAGACCTCCAGTGGAGGATCATACATGGAGCTTTAGCTACGAACAGACACAGAGCCCGCTTTGATCCAAGCACCGGTGAGGGATGTCCCTTTTGTAACCAAACTGAGACCGTAGAGCATCTGGTGGTAGCATGTTCTAGGTTATCAGGGATGTTTAAGGTTTTAGAACGGTGGGTTAGTGCACTGGGGGAGGCTTTTAACCTACCCATATTTGTTTTCAGGCCCAAGTACAGTGTCAGAAAAAACGGACAATATTGTTGATTAACTTTTTATTTGCATGTGCAAAACTAGCCATCTGGAAAACCAGGAAAAACCAGATGCTGGGACAGAGCTGGACTGATGCTGAGCGGAGCCTGAAGGGCCTGGTGGAAGCTCGCTTGAAGATCGGACACGCTTTTTATGAACTTTTTGGGAACCTGGACTTCTTTAGAGCGGTGTGGGGGATTGGGCAGGTGCTCTGTCTGCTGGATGGGCAGGGCTCCCTAAAGATCAACTTCTAATCTGGTTTATCAGTTTTCCTGATTTTATTAGTGGAAAACAAGTTACAGTCATTAACGCTGATTGTTGATTTGTAAAGAAAAATAAATAATTTAAGTCAAAGTCAAAAGTCTGTCTGTCTATCTATCTATCTATCTATCTATCTATCTATCTCTCTCTCTCTCTATCTCTCTATCTCTCTATCTATCTATCTATCTATCTATCTATCTCTCTATCTATCTATCTATCTATCTATCTCTCTCTCTCTCTCTATCTATCTCTCTCTCTCTCTCTCTCTCTCTCTATCTATCTATCTATCTATCTATCTATCTATCTATCTATCTATCTATCTATCTATCTATCTATCTATCTATCTATCTATCTATCTATCTATCTATCTATCTATCTATCTATCTATCTATCTATCTATCTATCTATCTATCTATCTATCTATCAATCATGGGCGGCACCAGGCGGTAGCTAGGGGTTGCTAAACAACCCCAAGATTGGGCTAAGCAACTGCTCAGCAACCCCAAATCTTGAACGCACCCCCACCACCACCACCCCACACCTCGCGTGCGCACCGTGCCAACATGCGCTGGCCTGGAGAGTAGCATGACCAGCTCTGTCTCGCATTTAAGACAGTCTCCCGTTTCGTGTTGAAATCTTCCATAAACTGCGAGGATAAAGCCGGAGCTGGCATCAAACCAGGAGGCCGTACATGTCAACTTTTCACTCTCTGTCCGGAGGGGTGGGGGGGTTGGTTCTTGTATTCATGATAATGTCCGGTGTTTCATCCAGAAGCAGGGATCAAATTATGGGGGAGCGCTCCAGGCAGCTGCGTTCTGCGCACGGCACATTCTCAAAGTGGCGCAACCAAAAAACTATAATTAACACATGACCGTTCATGTCCGTTTATATCCTCTGGTACTGTCGTTTAATCGTGCCTGACGCACTCGCTCATCATGTGCTGTGCTGATTTCACCTCACTGACGCAGCATCGAAACGTGCGCTCCGCTTTGCGGTCAGGAGATCCCTTTGATCTGCTCAAAAGTAACTTATAAGGTTAAAAAGTAAGAATCCAAGCAGCAGTTTTTCTGGAGAGTTTAGAGAACATACAGGAAGATGAGAGACAGACAGGGCAGGAAAATTGTTAAATAAAAACAAGAAAACAAAGAAAAATGTTTGATGTTTCACGTTTGATAAAAATGTTCACCTTTTTCTGTACTTCATTTTGTTGCCCTGGAATTTCATGTTGTAGCAACCCCCCCACCCCCCCCCCACCCACCCCCACCCCCAATAAGCGCCGACAGGGGACAGCAACCCCAAACACTGACCGAGCAACTGTACAGCAACTGCTGGTAAAATTTCCTGGAGCTGCCCATGCTATCTATCTATCTATCTATCTATCTATCTATCTATCTATCTATCTATCTATCTATCTATCTATCTATCTATCTATCTATCTATCTATCTATCTATCTATCTATCTATCTATCTATCTATCTATCTATCTATCTATCTATCTATCTATCTATCTATCTATCTATCTATCTCTATGTCTGTCTATCTCTGAGTTCACATTAATGAGTTATAATGCCGTTTTCTCCTTAGTTGTTTGTGTGTTTTGGGGCATAAAGCTCTAATAAATAGTAAGTAAACTGTACTGCCGCCTTTTTCTGACCACATTCCAGATCGGTAGGTGGCGATAATGCACCTAAAGTTGTTTCCTAACCGTCTTAAAACCACAACGAAGTCCACAACACTGCGCATGCGCCACTGTCATTCTGCACCGGACCTTGAGAAGAAGCTGTTGGTATGTTCTGGTTGGATTTAAATGTAAATGTTTGGTTTTACAGACAATGTGAGTGTAACAAAAAGCTGCTTTAAACGTTAGTCTGAGGTTGAGACACAAGAAACCTCTCCGGTACCGTAGTAAGGTAGTCTACCAGCTACAAACCCATCCGTCCTCTGCTTCGGACGCGTCTCATAATAAAATACTCCAGTAATATCTGTAGAACATTTCAAAGCTAGTCTGGTGTTATGGTAAAGCTGCAGCAGCTGCTTGTTTTCTTCATCAACTCTCCTGCTTTGTTTCTATTGCAGCTGTTAGCTAAACATGCTAAATAACACTTGAGGATCGGTCAGCTGTGGCTGAGTCATCGTGTTTGCTCCACATGGATCTGGACAGGATCAATACAGGTAGTGTGTGTGTGTGTGTGTGTGTGTGTGTGTGTGTGTGTGTGTGTGTGTGTGTCCCTAGACAGGCCCTTAACAAACACAAAACAACTTGTTTCTAAATTGCTGTGCGTTCATTTAGACAATTCTAACAAATCATACAACAAAATGTGCAAATTTCTTAAAGGCAAATAATTTTGGTAGGTTGGGCTACTTTCAAAGCAGCACTTGTTGTTGTCCCAGTAACTCAGGCCTCTGTGAAATAGCTCTCCCACTGTCCTAATGGGTGTGACCCCGTGAGGAAAGTTGACCATTGAGCAGTGTTGATGGTTTATCCCTTGGGTCCACATGGCAGGGGTGAGGAGTGAGCACCGCCTCACCCCTGCCAGTTGGTTATGTTCTGATGACATATAGAACTTGGGAGTGCAGGCTGCTGCCTGAGAGGTGGTTGGAGATGGAGTGTCTCCATGCTGCTTTGTTTTGGTCACTTATGTGCGTGAGGCGAGTGGTGTTGCGACGCTTCCTGGGGAGTTTGGCTCATGTGAAAAAAGGAAGGGACAATAACATGGGATTTAAAAGTTAAAATGATGATCAGGTTTATTTACAACTACAAAAAAATCATAAATCTTGCCTGTGGGGAATTAAAACAAAAGTACAAATAACTAGGGATGTCCCACTGGGCAAAAATTACTGGGTTCTGGACCAAAATAAGGATCTCCAAAGGTCCAAACTCTAAACTGGGTGGTTAAACCAAACTCATGGTGATATTTTAAACTAAACTGAAAACCCACAACACTCTAAATGTAATAAAAGGGAGATCTGCACCACAAAAAAGATGAACTCTAAACCAAAACGTAACAGCTTATCCAAATGCAAGAAGCTGTTAGCGAAGATGCTAACAGTAGCTTTACCAACGTTACGTTCAAGTTACCAAGTTTAAATAAACCAAAAATACCCAGCAGTAAACAGACCAGCAGGGAGAGACTGCTACCACCAAAACAGCTCTCCTAATGTCTGAAAGAAGCTCCTTTATGAAGGGAAAAACGCTCCCGGTGATTTTCTACATCTACGATAGAGACGGAGCAGTGCATCTGACCCCGGAAGTTGTTATCCGTTGCCTGGAGACAAAAGCGGGCAAAACAGGAAAGGAATCTAGTAGCGGACGGACATTGTTCCGGGTCTTCGGTATTTGGTGGAGATGTTAGTGAAGGCGGAGAAGAGGGCGAACTAGAGGAAAAACAGGCAGATTCCTCCTCTATTTACAAACTCCTGGGGATGCAACAAGTGGGAGTGGTGCGTCGACTACCGGATCTGACGTCGACAAATTTTTAGAATCGAGCCGTCGACGTCATCAAGGCTTCGCTACAGCCCTAGCAGTTAGCATGACTACAAATTAGATATCGACATGTCGCATATATACGTCACCACATAATCTCTTCTCCTCTAGTGTAGCTGCTACTTACCAAATGGTCAGATTTATGGTGGTTCTTTCCTCTTAAAGGAACGATTTTAAGTTTGCTGAACTTAAAGCCATTTTCCCTCAGTTTTCTCCATGTCTGGTTCAATTATTTCACTTTCGTGATGCGCTTTTGTAGTCCTGGACTTATTTTCACACGTGCAGCGATCATTTCGGCGTCTGCTCAAATTTTTTTGGTGAGCCATTGTAACAGCTGTAAGTGTGTGGTCTCTCTAAGACAGCCGAAGTTGCTTTTGTTGATAATGTCACAGTATGCGCCGCTACCTGCCCGCGCTTGCTGAACGTGGGAGAAGCGTGCTGCTGATGGACTTGGACTGAACTTTCTCTCCCTAACTCCAGTAATTATGGGTTGTATGAACTCTGCTTGTTTCATGTATGACTAGAATAGCAGCCGTTCAACCATGCATCATATGGTTGTTGAAGAGTGTGTGTTTATTAAAGGACAGACACTGTGGGTTTCCCCAGAACCGGAGTGGTTGCGAGTTATTCCATCCATCCATTTTCATCCGCTTATCCGGAGCTGGGTCGCGGGGCAGTAGCCTAAGGCGAGAGGCCCAGACTTCGCTCTCCCCAGCCACTTGAGCCAGCTCCCCCAGGGGAATCCCCAAGGCGTTCCCTGGCCAGTCAAACTCTCAATGGGAACGAGCCTGACTTACTGCCGGCAATGCGGACCAAGCTCTGACACCGGTCATACAGGGACCTAACAGCCCGTATCAGAGGGCCTGGTACCCCATACTCCCGGAGTACCCCCCACAGGGCCCCCCAAGAGACGCGGTCAAACGCCTTCTCCAAATCCACAAAACACATGTAGACTGGTTGGACAAATTTCCACGCACCCTCCAGGATCCTCCTAAGGGTATAGAGCTGGTCCAGTGTTCCATGGCCAGGACGAAAACCACATTGCTCCTCCTGAATCTGAGGTTCAACAATCTGACGGACCCTCCTCTCCAGAACCCCTGAATAGACCTTACCAGGGAGGCTCAGGAGTGTGATCCCCCTGTAGTTGGAACACACCCTGCGATCCCCCTTTTTAAATATGGGGACCACCACCCAGGTCTGCCAGTCCAGTGGGACTGCCCCCGATGTCCACGCGATATTGCATAGCCGCATCAGCCAACACAGCCCCACAACATCCAGAGCCTTAAGGAACTCCGGGCGGATCTCATCCACCCCTGGAGCCTTGCCACAGAGGAGCTTTTTAACCACCTCAGTGACCTCAGCACCAGAGATTTGAGAGGCCAAACCCAAAGTCCCCAGACTCTGCTTCTTCACTGAAATACATGTCGGTGGGATTGAGGAGGTCTTCGAAGTATTCTGCCCACCGATACACAACATCCTGAGTAGAGGTCAGCAGCGCTCCGTCCCCACTATAGATAGTGTTGGTAGCGCCCTGCTTTCACCCCAGAGGCGCCGGATGGTGGACCAGAATCTCCTCAAAGCCCTACGGAAGTCTTGTTCCATGGTCTCACCGAACTCCTCCCATGCCCGGGTTTTTGCCTTGACGAACACCCGAGCCACGTTCCGCTTGGATTGCCGGTACCCGTCAGCTGCCTCTGGAGTCCCACAGGCAAAAAAGGCCTGATAGGACTCTTTCTTCAGCTTGACAGCATGCCTAACCGCCTGTGTCCACCAGCGGGTTCGGGGGTTGCCACCACGACAGGCACCGACGATCCTGCGACCACAGCTCCGGTCGGCCGCCTCAACAATGGAGGCACGGAACAGGGTCTATTCAGACCCAATGTCCCCCGCCTCCCCCGGAACATTTTGGAAGTTCTGTCGGAGGTGGGAATTGAAGCTCCTTCTGACAGGAGACTCTGCCAGACATTCCCAGCAGACCCTCGCGATACGTTTGGGCCTGCCTGGTCTGAGCGGCATCCTCCCCCACCATATGAGCCAACTCACCACCAGGTAGTGGTCAGTTGACAGCTCCGCCCCTCTCTTCACCCGAGTGCCCAAGACATGCGGCCGCAGGTCAGATGAAACAACAACAAAGTCGATCATCGAGCTGCAGCCTAAGGTATCCTGGCGCCAAGAGCACATATGGGCACCTTTATGTCTGAGCATGGTGTTGATTATGGACAATCCATGACTGGCACAGAAGTCCAATTACAAAATACCACTCAAATTCAGATCAGGGGGGCCATTCCTCCCAACCACACCTCTCCAGGTCTCACTGACGTTGCCCACGTGAGCGTTAAAGTCCCCCAGCAGAACGAGGGAGTCACTGGAAGGAGCGCTTTCCAGCACCCTCTCCAAGGTCTTCAAAAAGGGTGGGTAGCCTGAACTGTAGTTTGGTGCATAAGCACAGACCACATCCCCCCACACGTAGGCGGAGAGATACTACCCTCTCATTCACTGGGGTAAACCCCAACGTACAGGCACCAAGATGGGGGAGCAACTAGTATACCCACCCCTGCTCGGCGCCCCTCAGTGGGAGCAACTCCAGAGTGGTAGAAAGTCCAACCCCTCTCAAGGAAACTGGTTCCAGAGCCAGAGCCATGCATTGAGGTGAGTCCGACTATATCTAGTCAGAACCTCTCAACCTCACACACCAACTCAGGCTCCTTCCCCACCAGAGAGGTGACATTCCATGTGCCAAGAGCCAGCTTCTGTAGCCGAGGATCAGACCGCCAAGGCCCTGCCCTCGACTACCACCCGTCACACACTGCACCCGACCCCTTTGGCCCCTCCCGTGAGTGGTGAGCCCATGGGAAGGGGGACCCACGTTTCCTCTTCAGGCTGTGCCCGGCCGGGCTCCATGGGTGAAAGCCTGGCCACCAGGTGCTCGCCAGCATGCCCCACCTCCAGGTCTGGCTCCAGAGGGGGGCCCCGGTGACCCACGTCCGGGCGAGGGAACACGGTTTCCATTTATATAATTCATCATAAGAGGTCTTCAGGCTGCTCTTTGTCTGATCCCTCACCTAGGACCTGTTTGCAATGGGTGGCCCTACCAGAGGCAGAAAGCCTCAGACAACTTGGCTCCTAGGATCATTGAGACACTCAAACCCCTCCACCATGGTAAGGTGGCAGCCCGAGTTATTCCCTGTCCGGTAAAGTGTTTCTACCGCTCCCTCTCGGCCATTGAACGCAGCCCAGATGTTACACCATGAGTGAGCCGCCTCAATTCTGGCAGGAAGTCAAACCCAAGACACTTAACCTGCTATGCCTGTTGGTGGTGGTCGTGGTCAGAGGGACTGGTATGACATTGATGATAAGACCATTTCATATTATGTCTTGCCTTGTTTCCAGCAGATGTTCAGTTGATGGTGCTGGTTAAAGACGAAGCACCTGAAGAATGGAGTGCTGCTGTGGACCAGAAGGACCCAAATTACCTCGACATAAAGGAGGAAGAGGAAGAACTCTGGACAAGTCTGAAGGGAGAGCAGCTCCATTTAAAGGAGGAGACTGATACTGCCAGGTTTCCATGTGCTGTAGCTTCTGTAAAGAGTGAGGGTGAAGATAAACCTCTGTTATCACAGCTTCATCAGCAGCAAACAGAAGACAGAGATGTTCCAACCAGCAGCTCGGCTGACCAGATGACAGCAGAAACTGGTGGAGGATCAGAAACTATCAGGAACCCAGATCTGAACCCTCATAAACATACATCTAATTCTTCAGAAGTGGAAGTTAGTGGAGATAATGAAGAGGATGTGGATTTAAATCTTGACTCTAGGCCTGAAACTGGAGGCAGAGACATGTACTGGAATGAGACCAGGGAGTTTGAGTCAGATGTTAAGACTGACAACAAATCCTTTAGCTGCTCTGAGTGTGGCAAACAATTTCTCGAAAAGCGGTCTCTCCATAAACATTTGAGAGTCACAGGTCATGTTGATTCATGCAGAAAAGTTCAGACAGAACTAAAATTGTTTAATTGTGACAACTGTGGACAAAGATTTAGTAAGAAATCAAATTTAAACAGACACATGAGTGTCCACACGGGAGTGAAGCCCTTTGCCTGTGAGTTCTGGGGACAAAGTTTTAGACAAAAGACACATTTAAAAAGACACATGAGAGTCCACACAGGACAGAAACCTTTTCACTGTGAACTTTGTAAACAAAAGTTTAGTCGTAAGTCAAATTTAAAAGTTCACATGAGAGTCCACACAGGACAGAAACCTTATGCGTGTGAGTTCTGTGGACAAAGATTTAGTCAACAGTCAATTTTAAAAAGTCACACAAGAGTCCACACAGGGCAGAAGTCTTATGCTTGCGAGCTCTGTGGACAAAGATTAAGTCGTAAATCAAATTTGGAAGTTCACATGAGAGTCCACACAGGACAGAAGCCTTTTGCCTGTGAGTTTTGTGAAAAAAGATTTAGCCAAAAGACACATTTAAACAAACACATGAGAATCCACACAGGACAGAAGCCCTATGCTTGTGAGCTTTGTGGACAAATGTTTGGACAAAAGACAGATTTAAACAGACACATGGGAGTCCACACAGAACAGAAGCCTTACGCTTGTGAGCACTGTGACCGAAGATTTAAACAAAAGAGAGATTTAAACAGACACATAAGAGTCCACACAGGACAGAAGCCTTATGCTTGTGAGCTCTGTGGACAAAGATTTGGACAAATGTCAGATTTAAACAGACACATGAGAGTCCATACAGAACAGAAGCCTTATGCTTGTGAGCTCTGTGGACAAAGATTTCGACAAAAGACGCATGTAAACCAACACATGAGAGTCCACACAGGACAGAAGCCTTATGCTTGTGAGCTCTGTGGACAAAGATTTGGACAAAAGACAGATTTAAACAGACACATGAAAGTCCATACAGGACAGAAACCTTATGTATGTGAGCTTTGTGGACAAACATTTAGTCGTAAATCAAACTTAAACAGCCACATGAGTGTCCATACAGGACTAACAGTACTAATTTAACTACAAAAGTATGAAACTAGGATTGGGACAATATTACATGTAACTTCTACCGTATCATGTTTAGTAACTGTAATTCTGGTTCCATTTTGTGACACGTAATTCTCGTTTTGTAACACAACTTTTGTTTAGTAACACGTAACTTTTGGTACGTAACATGAATCTTTCGTTTTGTAACTTGAAGAAAAAGGGTCAATGTACAAGTTTCAACTCACAACTCTCAAAACACACATCTTACTTTACAGTTACAAAACCTAAGTCAACAAGTAAAAAACATGTTGTCCCAATTCTAGCTTCTTTCCCAAAGAACCAATGACGGGCTTTGTCTCACCAGCCAACCACGAGTAGGGTTGTCACGGTGTGAAAATTTAACCTCACGGTTACTGTCACCAAAATTACCACGGTTTTCGGTATTATCGCAGTATTTTTTTAAACGTGTTACATTTTCATACAACTAAGTAAAGCCTGTATATAGGGCTGCCCGATTATGGCAAAAATAATAATCACGATTATGGTGACTGAAATTGAGATCACGATTATTTAGGACGATTTTTCTATTTATGTTGATTTTATTTGTTTTTATTCAGTCATAAAATTGCTCAGGGCACAATCAGGACAAAAATAAATAAGAAACAAGATGATCGCTAAAATAACTCCTGATTCCCAGTATAAAAAGACCAATATACTTATAGCTCATAGTCTATGACCCAAGGGCATAGACCTTGGTTTAACTCATTTAAGTCTAACCAGTACAGACCCAAATACCAATGTCTTGCACATACTGACAGCAAGAATTATACAGTGGCATTTATAACAAATAAATGCAAATAAATTGATGTTCACAAAATGTTGCATAACATTTATTTAGTCGTGTCAAGGTGCTGTAGGAGAATACACTAGCACCGTGTCCTCAGAGAGATTAGTTATTATTTATCAGCATGAGGAACTTACTTCTATCTATTTCTACCTTATTTATAAACTATTTATTTACAGGCCCATCAGTTAATGTAATAATTGTCCCAACCACAGCTGCACCCCCAACCCGGGCTCACAGCAATCGGGCCAAGCTGCACGTATGTTTAGCACGCCGCACGCGCACATTTAGCCGTTTTTAGCGGCTCAGGAGTCCACAGGTGTGGTGTGTGTGTCACTCACTCTGGTTAATCCAACAGGGAACCGGCTCTGAGAGCTGTTTCTTTAGCGACTGACACATCACTACATCATTCCCTTTCCTAATGTCCTGAAGAACGGTCCGGAGTGCAGGCGGAGTGTTTTGCTAACCTGCAGGAAATGTCGATGACAGTTATCCAGAAAGTAGCTAAGGGTTACCAGAGATTTTTCTGAGGTGTTCGTTAGGTACTTTTAAGATTTAAAAAGTCAAGAAGGGGGTCTGAAAAGCTACTAGAAATAGCGTCAAAGTCGCTAAATTGGCAACACTGTGGGAGGAGCGCTTCATTTGCAACTCAGGGCAGCGCAAGTGGGAGGAGCAAATAATCGGCTTGTTTTGTTTTTTAAAATCGTTCAAAACTCAGATCGTAATCGTGATTAAAATTCGATTAATTGAGCAGCCCTACCTGTATATCAGGAAAATATTGTCCTCAGTTTGTGTCTAAATTTTGCCTAAAATGTGTTATTTTGTAATTTTGTTGTTTATTTGTTTACATTTTTTCCCTTTAGTCTTTAAAATGCCAATATTTGCCCATAACTTCTTATTTTTTGTCTGTTTGATGTCATCATTTAAAAATATTAGATCAGATGATACTCAGTACTCAAGTAGCCTTCTAATCAGATACTTTTTTACCCTTACTTGAGTAATAAACCCTATATCAGGAAAATGTTGTCCTCGGTTTGTGTCCTTCCAGTGAGCTTTGCAGATGTGGGAAAATGTCATCAGGCAGTAATTGTTGTTAAATTCATAATTATTCTCGGAGAGAGACCAACTCTTATCTGTCCCTGGGAGCCCCGTAATGCATAGCGTCATTTCAACATGGGGGTGTACGCGACACGCTTCATATGCAGGTAGTGGCGCTGCGGCTGCTTTATATAGCGACTCGTTGCATTCTCCCTCAACCCAAATCCTCGGATCACACATTTTAGCTAAAATGCTAACGTTAGCTTGCCTTGCGTTGACTGTAGAGTTGTGGGTGATGGTCACGCAGGTGTGTCATGAGATTTGAAGCGTTGCTGCCTTTCACAGACACTTTTTCTGCACATGCTGCAAACAGGATAGCCGTCTTCTATCAACTGTCCCTCGGCATTCTACAAATTTCCAAAAAATGCCCGTACTTCCCACTTTGTCTTCTTTGAGGGATAAAAAATGTCCTCCTGAGCGCTGCCGTCTCCTCCTTTGGCCATTATTTCAGCTTTAGCTTCAAGAAAGTTTTGGTTGTAAACAACAAAGTGCGCATGTGCCGCCAGCAACTTCAACAGATACGGTGGCTGGTAAGGGTCACCGCACCTACACCGCAGCCACGGTAAACCTACCGAGATATATATATTTTAAAACAAGACGGTTATTATTATTGTCAACTTTTTCACCGGGGTATACTGCTACACCGGTTACAGTGACAACCCTAATCACGAGTCTTGGATTCCTATCCAATCATGGCAAGAGGGCAGAGGCCTGTTGTACTACTCACAACCAAACTTGCTTACATTTTTTCTCTTTACCAGTAAATCACAAACTATGATTTTTGGAACCTGATAATAGTCTAGACTCATCTTGTCCAGTTTTGAAATGTGTAGGTGTTGTAGTCTTTGCACATTTGCATTTTTTATATAATTTATAGAACACATTTTGTGTAAATAGGTCAAATGAAAATAAAACTGGGTATAAACAAAAAGGTGGCTATATCTTGATTGTGTCTGGACATGCAGGGAAGATCATTTTTTATTCTCTCATGAGACTTTGGCTCCCACGATGTGGATGGATCATCCTCTTGAGCTTTCTACATGGCTATTGTCTTCGGCATAACTTATTAGCTAAAACCTGTAAAATTGTACGTTACTGTCCTTTCATCTACTTGTGCGGCATACAGCACTGCATCTGTTAACCATGCTGATTATTTCATTTAGTTGCTATTTAGTGCACTTTACACAACTGTGGTCAACAGGGATTTGCCATCTTCTTGCTCTAGCCAGAAGCTGGGGGGTGGGGCTTGGGCCTGTAATGTCATATGTCAAGAGGTATATAGAACTTGGTCTTTATTCTTATAATGCCTAATGTGAGTGTAAATAGATTCTTTATTATACATTCATACTGGCCTGTAAGTGCACCAGGTCACTGCTAACATCTATCCTTCTCACCTTTTTCACCCTTGACCTGTTTTCATGTCTGAATAAAATAAAGACCCAGTCGGTGCAAAGCTACACATTTCTTTGTCCCTCCTTGTCACTGCAGACCAGTTACAGCAGGATGTAGATGATTCAAGTGTTACACTTTTTTTTGAATGCCTGGTCAATAGACCTCATTTAGATAAAGTTCTACCACATTTGAACAGTGTGACTTATGTCAGTATTGACTTGTGTTTTTGGTTATTTCAGGGTATCCATGGGGTATTGAAAAGTCCTAAATGTTTTTAAATGGATTTAAAGAGCAAGTCACTCCCAAATCAACTTTATTTTTGCTGATAAACGATATAAATGAGTGTCTAATTGTGCTGCAGACACGTGTAGTCAATAATTTGGCACTTTAGTGCATCTTAGTTAAAATATAAATATTGTGCCTAAAACTGTCAGTGTTGCGCCGTCGTCTGGTAAAAACTACACTGCATTTGAATTTTAATCTGCCACTGCTATTGGCTAAGATGTACACCATGATGTTAGCTGGTACATTATGATGTCACAATGGCCTTGTTCGAGTTGAGCTGCGCCCCGCCCTGAAAACAGACAAGAGCGGACGGAAGCAGCAGGGGGCGTGGCACGGCTGAAAGTCGTTTAAGTCGGACAGATTTCTCTACATGTGTAGCTCGCGGGTGACGACGGATGGAGATATCGCGTTAGAGTTCATGCTTTTTTAATTATTTTAATTCTGGTGCCTGTTAGCAGCTGAAACACGTCCTCACGTGCTTGTGGATATCATATATTGAGACCTGACTGTAATAATAAGTAAAGGTTATCAGCTGTAGCTTTAGTGTGCTCATAGGAAATGTGACCGAAGAACTCAAATCACATTCCTGTTTATGGCCCATATAGTTGTCATCTTCAACGTTACATGATTTACAGAATACATGTGACCAACTAACATTTTGCATTCAACCACTGGATGTTTGGATCAAAATGTGAACCAATCAGATCTTCGATCTGGTGAGAGCCAGGCGTTTCCCGTCATGCTCTAGGTTTTGCAGCCGGTGGAGAGCAACTGCAGCGCCTTGCTCCAAAATCTGCAGCCGCCTTGATCTCACGAGGTTATCGTTTCCTACGTATGCATGACGTCAGAGCAAGCCGGCGTCAAGTCGGACCGGCAAGCACTGCGCGCCGATCACCGGTGATCTAATCTGCGCAGAACTGGCTTATCTCGAACACGGCCATTGTCATTGTGAGCCTGTGTGTGTTTGTTGGCAGCTCCGCCCTCTTGGTCTGCCAGGCAACTGCATTTGTTGCATTTTTCAAACATGAAGTGGAAGGGGAATAAGACTCTGGTAGGGGGTGACTTGCTCTTGGAAAATTAAGACCCTTAAAAAGTATTCAATTATCAAATCAATGTAAAATCTTTAATTTGGTTATTGGTGTTTATAAAATAAGTTTGTATTAAAAAAAGATGTTTGAAAAATAATAAAATCCCACATGAATGGAGCTAGCCACAGAACCACCAACAGGAACCTCCTCAGTGATCAATTGCCTGTTTTTGTTCTAAAGCTCCGGTGACAGCTGAAGCACCTGCAGGACATGTGAATACACCCCAATGTGACCACGTCCACAGCAAAGACTTCAGCACCATCACCTGCCACATCCAACCTCGAAGCGGTGCTTGCGGGCACACCAACTGTTATGCTTTACCTTCTTCAGGGAGGGGATACCAGGGAGACAAGAAGGAACTTGTGTAAAGAAAACAAATTTATTAAAACATTAGAAGATAACACAAAACCAAGGGCTGGAAATCCTAACAGCAAAAAAAAACTAACACAGCCCATGAAACTGCTTCCAGAGAGTCCAGTGTTAGTACAAAATAAATCAAGAGGCTAACCCCGGCTTTCCACGGGAGCCGTCAGCAGCACGTCATAGCTGCTGATAGGAACCGCTGTGGTCAACAGAATCTTTTCCACTGGAGCCGTCAGCAGCGCGAGTCGGCCGCGTCTCAGGAGCAGCATGTCGCGGCCTTTACGCGCCGGTTCTATTTTCTACGCGCGACGCCTCTGAAACGGGTCAAGTTCGACATTTTTGGGGAAGGAAAGACAGGAAATGGGACGCTGAAACGAAGCGAAGCTCCCGAGATTTTCAGAATAAAGAACGTACTGCCTTCCAGTTGCTTTACTTAAAAAAAGTTACTAACTGTGTGGCCCCGTGAGAAGTTATCACCTAGCTAGCGGTCTTTGTTTTTCAGGTCCGTATTGGCGATTATAAAACGGACAGAACATAAAACACAAACCTTTTGGAGCCATGTTGTAATTTTCTCCTGCTTGTTGTTGTGTTTACTGACGAAGTCACTCGTGTGACTTCGTGCTCTGTCGGTGACAGCTGCTCCCCTGCTGCTTCGCGTCTCGTGGGAAGGGCCAAGCAGCAGCTTACGCGAGCAAGACGTGCTGCTGCAGTAACGTGCTGCTGACGGCTGCGGTGGAAAGAAGGGGTACGGCTCAGTTCTTTTAACTGGCAGCAACAAAAGAATACCTATCAGACCTAACCCCGGGTTTCCACAGGAGCCGTCAGCAGCACGTTACTGCAGCAGCACGTCTTGCTCGCGTAAGCTGCTGCTTGGCCCTTCCCACGAGACGCGAAGCAGCAGGGGAGCAGCAGTCACCGACAGAGCACGAAGTCACACGAGTGACTTCGTCAGTAAACACAACAACAAGCAGGAGAAAATTACAACATGGCTCCAAAAGGTTTGTGTTTTATGTTCTGTCCGTTTTATAATCGCCAATACGGACCTGAAAAACAAAGGAGACCACTAGCTAGGTGATAACTTCTCACGGGGCCGCACAGTTAGTAACCTTTTTTAAAGTAAAGCAACCGGAAGGCAGTACGTTCTTTATTCTGAAAATCTCGGGAGCTTCTCTCCATTTTCGCGTCCGATTTCCTGTCTTTCCTTCCCCAAAAATGTCAAACTTGACCCGTTTCAGAGGCGTCACACGTAGAAAATAGAACCGGCGCGTAAAGGCCGCGACATGCTGCTCCTGAGACGCGGCCGACTCGCGCTGCTGACGGCTCCAGTGGAAAAGGTTATGTTGACCACAGCGGTTCCTATCAGCAGCTATGACGTGCTGCTGCAGTAATGTGCTGCTGACGGCTCCTGTGGAAAGCCGGGGTTAGTGTCCAACAGGATGGTTCAAAAGAAAGAAAGAAGTGGGATGGATTAACTAAAAGACTCAGGGTTATTTCAAAAGCCTAAAGAGGCTTTCACCTTCTACATAATAATACAGCAACTTAACCACAAAAGAATCTCACATTCAAACAGTGGCCACTGTAGTCCTTTTACTATGAGTAATTACCGAACCTAAAGAGAGACTTCTTAAAAGCTACGGTATTATTTTCTTTCAAGATGTTCAAAATTCTAAACCCTGAAACCAGCCCAAAGGGAGTCTACTTGGTTACAAGTACCTCTCAGAGGGAAAGTTCCTCCAGCCTTTTATCCTTCCAGATCCAGGGAAAACGATTAGTCCAATTGCTACCGCCTGAAGAACCGTGGAAGGATCCACTAGTGATGAGGCTGCCGGTGCTCATTGTGGTTTCCATGGTTACTGGACAACAGCATGGAGGCAGCAATCTTGTATCTGGGTTGTCACTCCAAAAGAAAACAAAACAATGGGCAGAAAACTACCAAAGCAGGGGGCAAAACACTGACTAAACAGTTATCATAATAATACGACCAACCGTGGTAAAACCCAGGGGTCGTAACACCAACGCAGTGAGCTGAGGTGATTTGGTGTTTACACACTGCGGTTAGCCACAGCTCTCTGAACTCTGTGAACGCTGTGTTTCTCCAAAGGGTTCAAATAAGGCAACTGGACCAAAGAAGTCCAGTTGCCTTATTTGAACCCTTTGGATTGCCATGACCTGGATGACTGAGCATGTTCACTTATGGAAAAGATAAAATGAAATATATTTTGGGGTTTGGATTAACACCCTTTTTTAAGCAGCAGCTTCTAGACTGCATCAACAAAGCTGAACACTGTTTAGATGTTTGATGAGTCTCTGAACCAGACAACAAAAACGAAGCAGCTTGATGTCCCCGTGCATTTCTGGCGTTTTTGACATTTGCAGTATGCTGAAGGTGTCGAGCAGAAGAAACTCCCAACCCCAGGAACAGCCTCATGTGACTGTATTAAGATGGCACAAGGTTATCCACAAAAATAAACAATAATGAACAAGAGTCTGCTTCTAGACCTGTAGAAAGAGAAGGAATAGAAAAAAATGGGACACACAACAATACAACAGGAGCAAGCTATCGCTGCGTCAACTTGAAGAAATATACAATCAGAATTGTTTAAGTAAACAATCACATGATAATAATTCATAGTGCATTTAGTGGCAACGACAGCCTTAAGACATGTGTTGAACGTGCCCAAGCCCATACTTTTGAGAGCACCATGTGAGCAGCTGTGTGTGTACATGCGCTTGTATATGTAAGGTTTCTCTATAAAAGCGTCCAATAGAGAGTGTGAGGGACCACAGATCTGCCCCCCAAAGATGTGTAACGGCATGAAGGTTCTCTGATTTGTGCCAAAGTTAACTGCTTAAAAGCTTCATCTGCAGTTTTGTTTCTTGTGCAATTTATGGGTTTTTCTTAACTGGAGACCTATTTGCATTCCTGCTACACAATCCAACAAACTCTGGAGAAGAGAAGAAGTACATTATGTAAAACAGGTGCTATGGAAATGACTTATTTGTGTTTACAGCACAAACTGTTGACCATTTATTGGTTAATATTTGTGTGTGTGTGTGTGTGTGTGTGTGTGTGTGTGTGTGTGGTGTGTTTGATAGCATGTTAGAGCATGTTGTAGACGAGAAAAATAGAACTTTATAAGAACTTCAAATGACTGAATATTTAAAGACTGTCTCCTCAGACTCAAGGCCAGAGCCATTTTGTCCCCAGTCCTCGTCTCCAGTACTCTGAGAGACCTGGACCTGAGTACCAACAACCTGCAGGACTCAGGAGTGACGCTGCTGTCTTCTGGACTGAAGAGTCAACTCTGTAAACTGGAAACATTCAGGTCAGATCAGCTTTCTCTACTTTTAAAACACAGAGTGGTGTGAAAAGATCAGAAGAGCGACAACTTTCTTTACTTTTCTCAATAACCAGTTCATTTTGGTCATGAAACAAATGAAGATGGGCTTTAATGCACGTTACTCAACAGAACACACTCTGTGTTCACACCATCGACATACATACGGTTCACACAGGAGACATTCCTACAGACGTACAAGAAGAACAGATTATATAGACAAGTGCTGCCGCCTTGGGGTGACACTATTACATCAGTGACAGTAGCAGCTGTTACAAGGTATCAGACTACCTGTCTGGATCATCAGAATCACACCACAAGCAGGCATACGAAGTGTGTGTGTGTGTGTGTGTGTGTGTGTGTGTGTGTGTGTGTGTGTGTGTGTGTGTGTGTGTGTGTGTGTGTGATTTAGGTTTAACACTTAGTAGGCACAGATCAAATAAATGTGTGTGTGTGTGTGTGTCTGGCCATCTTTGTAAGTGCATTTTTTGTGCTCAAAGGACTTTAACAGTGCGTATTTTAGAAAATATGACATCACACAAAAACCACAAAGTGCGCAAGAATTATTTTTATGCCTATAGAGCTCCGGACCCCACGTGACTCTCAGTTAGTAGACGCCATATTGGCAGGTAAAAGAAGCTAAACAAGCACGGATCGTAAACATGAACGTGAACGGGATCGGCTTGGATTTTACTTCGTCGGAGTTTACTTCACACTTTTCATTTTATATAGTCAGAAATTAAATAGACTAAACATCTCCGACCCTTACCGTGCCCCTGGGATACTTTTTAAAAACGCCAGAAGCTGTCGGAGCGGACTTCTTACGGGACCTGGCCGGGGAACCCCTTGGGATTCCCCCGGAGGAGCTGGCTCAGGTGGCTGGGGAGAGGGAAGTCTGGGACTCTCGACGCTACTGCCCCCGCAACCCGACTCCGGATAAGCGGATGAAAATGGATGGATGGATGGACAAAAAACAAAGATTTACACGTAAGTAGTTTAAATAGAGTGCTGTGCTGTTTGAATGTATAAACTGAACGCCAAGAGAAATCACTAGTTTGATTGTTTCCCGTGAATAAAATAAATATGTCAGGCAGGAGCGTCTCAGGATCTGTCTGAGATCTGTCTCGGTGAGACGGATAATAGCAATCCAAAGTGCTTTTTATGAGTGATCTGACAATTGATCAACCATTGCTTAAAAATTAAATACAGCTTAGCTGGTTAATTGCTGTGATCATAAAACACGTAAACGGCAGCACGCAGAAATCACGAGGAAATGTTTTACGTGATGTTTACTTGCTGCTATGAGTAATAAGACAGAAAAAGCCACGCCAAAATAAGTTTAGGAAGCCCACTAAGAATCGTAATAAAAGCATTTAAAATAAATACCACACACAGTTGAGGAAACGTTGGTTTAAGTACCTGATATGAAGCGGTCGCTGCATAAGTGAAAACCTTTACTCTCGGGATCCCACAGTTTCATTTTCGCCCGGTCACTAGCGCGTTTTATTACAATCATCCAACATTTGCGGCGCTCCGGATCTTGGGGAATCCTGTAGATGGCTCATTCCTTATGTCGTCCGCGACTGTTCTGCATCCTGGGACACAACAGGAATCTACCATATTTCCTCTCTGATTGAGTTTTCTGACAATAACAAATAGTCCAGCTGCCGGCTTCTACCTGCCAATATGGCGCCGTTTCGATTTGAACTGTTGCATGCCGGGAGAAGTGACGTCAACTCCCGGAGCCCTATTTGTGACACTCCAAGGCTGTGACAATTTACCCACAAAAAAGGTCATCTGGACATAACACACAAAAAATTATTTGATTTTTTTTTTCATTTTTGTTCAGTTTTCAAACGTCTGGTTTTGATAATAAACCTGGCAATGAAGGGGTTAAATCTGAGAAACACACACATATTTTATTATATGTTGTTAGGGCTGAAGCCAAGGATGAAATTCATGTAAAAAAAATTGGGACTTATGAAATATTATATAATACCTGTATTTCTATGGGAAGCTTTGTAAGTGCTTTTTTTTTTTTTTTTTTTTTTTTTTTTTGCTCAAATGACTTTAACGTTAGAAAATTTAAACATTGGGTAAGGGTTAAACATATTTGAACATTTTTATCATAACATAATTTCAACAAAATAAAATGTAATTATTATTATGTCCAAGGGGAGCAGGAAGAAGCATAAGCTTCTTTTAGCTTCCTGCCCCTTTTCCCATTTGTTCAAAAATCAAAAGGAACAATGTTGTTTGCGTTAATTCATCATGAAATTCTCTATAATCATCTATAGCCAAATGTCCCATTTACACCATTACATACAAAATAGTTCCGCATACCTTGTCCATTTACCCACCACACACAGCGATTAACATTCCCTACTACACATGCTTACAACACACCCCATTTTTTTTACACACTTATATATACAATTATATTAACACCCCTACATCAATGATTGGATCTTGTTGAGTCAAAATCCCTCTTCCTCCCTGTACCTCACGAAGACCATATTTTTATACCACTTTCTAAACTGGGTCATACTTGGACATTGCTTTAAATTTCTATGTAATCCATTCCATAATTTTACCCCACAAACAGAGATGCACTGACTTTTTACTGTTGTTCGCACCGATGGGTATTTTAAATTCCACTCCTCTCTCAAATTGTATCATTTATCTCTATATGAGAAATACTTTTGTATGTTACCAGGAAGTAGTTTGTCATTAGCTTTATATATTATTTGTAATGTCGGAAATTGAACAAGGTCAGTAAACTTTAATACTCAAAAACAGGTTGTTAGCATGATCTCAATAGCCAGCTTTATTAATAATCCTGATGGCTTTCTTCTGTAATATTATTATTGATGATGTAGTTTTATAAGTGTTGCCCCAGACCTCTGCACAATAATTCAAATATGGTTGCACCAGCGCAAAGTATGACATGTGAAGTATATTGTTATCCGGGAAATGTTTAACTTTGTTTAATATGGAAATACTTCTTACAGTTTTGTTGTGAATATGTTTTATATGTTGTTTCCAACTTATTTTATCATTCATTAACAATCCGCCATTTTGAGTGACCCAACTCGTAGCTCGACCGGCCATCTTGGGCAGGTCAACAGTGAGTGATATTTGTGGCATTACTTAACAGTTTTGCCCCAAATATTCATTCGAAAACCAAGCTTCCCTGTAACTAATCCTTTAATAAGTCTACAGGTAAGAGTTGTTTCTGGGTAAGATTAGTAAATTAAAGAACTCATAACTAATTGGAAGATGGGCCCAGAGGAAACAATGCAATTACCATCACAACTTCCGGCTGCGATGAAAGGCTATTTCCTAACGATGATGAATGAGATGAGGAACATGATCTGCACTCTTCAACAGGATGTCGAGGACGTCAAACATTTTGTGTGCGATTTTCAGTTGACACGGGCAGCAACCCCGTGTTTGGCCGAAAAGCCGCCAGATGAAACGAGGATGCTGCAGGCTGATGTTTTGAAAGGTTCTGACTCACAGGAAAACACATACATTTCGCCGATCATTCCATCCGTGGTGATGATAGAGAACACACCCGTGGACGACGGCTCAGGTACAGCTGTCGCCGTGGCTGACAAAATACTGCTGGCACCTATGGACGTGCAAAAGGGGACTGGTAGACCCACAGTAAGGGTCACTGTACAACAGGGACATTGCTGTGACGCCTTGATAGACACGGATTCGGACATTACGATCATGAGCAAAGGTTTTTATAACGGCATCTGCGAGAATAGTGGGGAGGGCCTGCCCCCCACACCCATTCCGTGCTTGTTAACTGTCACCGATTTCTTTGGGGTTCCAGTGATCTTGTCTTCGAAGACTGTGCTCCAGGTCTCGATAGGGCCCATGAGCTTCAAACACCCCGTCTACATCGGTGAGATTATGAGCATGCCCATGCTCATAGGTATGGACTGTCTCCAGCGCCTTGACTCTTTCATTGGCTACGAGTCCAGAGAACTGTTTGCATGTGTGAGAAGGCCTAAACTGTACAATCCGCCGCCTGACACTGACTCACACTGTCTAGTGGTAAGTGTTCAGGAAGGGGGCGAGACTGTGGGCTCACTGCCACGCTCAAAGCCACCGGAGAAGCCCCCTGAAGTTCTGTCCCAGATTGAAAGAGTCGTAGACCAAGCGGATGCTCTTACCAACGAGGTCGAGCGAGACAAACTACGACAACTTTTGCTAAAGTACAAAGATTTTCTTTCACTTGACTCCTTGGACTGTGGTCTAACCACTATCCATGAAGTCAGGATTCCTACACCGCCACATGCCCCGCCGACTTTTGTGCGGCAATACAAGATTCCCCTGGCATCCCAAAGACCAGTCCAGGAAATCATTGACAGCCTCTTGGCTAAAGGGATCATTCGACCCTGCAACAGCACCTACTCGGCTCCGTGCTTGGCGCTCCCTGATTGTGACAAGGAGTTCCAACTTGAGGTTGGTTTCTCGGCTCACTGTTTGAGTGCTGGTCTTTACCAAGTTCATGACTGCGACAGGCGTGTGGTAGCCTATGCTAGTAAGCTCTTGTCTGGGCCTGAGTTGAAGTACTTGGACAGTGAAAAGGCTTTGCTTTCCACCATGTGGGCGGTTAAATACTTTGCTAACTACATTGGCGGCCAGAAAATCATCATTGAGACACAGCACCAGCCAGTGACCTTCCTTAACAGTCAGCGCATCAGAGATGGTGTGGTGACCAACGCGCGAATCGCGTCATGGCTGTTGGCTCTTCAAAGCTTCGACATTGAGGTGCGCTACGCCCAGAACCGGGTTAGCCCTCTTGGCATGGGTTTGGCTGCGTGCCAACACTGCTCGGACGACGCCATTGCGTCAGTCCCGCCAGCCAGCCCTCCTCAGACTCTTCTAAACCATGACCACCACTACTTTGACCAGTCTATCTGTGTGGACTTGCCGACCGTGTACGTCGATACGAGCGAACAATACTTGCAGGACCTGAAAACCCACCTGCCTGCAGCATTCTCGTTCGCACAGGTAACTCTGGAGAAGTCGGCTGAAGGCAGGAAATCTGATTACGATAAGAAGGCCTCACATTGCGAACTCGACGTAGGTGATGAGGCCTGGTACTACATTTTCGATCCCAAAACGGGTGACAATAAGGCGAACTCGGGGAAGCTGGCTAAGAAACTTTTGCCCAAATGGTCAGGTCCATAGCTGATAACAGATAAGCTCTCTCCGGTCGTGTATCAGATCAAGATTACCTGCAAAAACAAGGTGCCCATCTACAAATGGGTCCACAGGGACCATATCAAACTGTACAAGGGTTCCACAGATTTGGTCGATGACAACAACAACAATTTACCGACTTCGAAAGGGGGGTGATAAATGCGCCTCGTTGGTTCCACGATTTCGATCTCAGGTTTCACAAGTTTGTATGATTGTGTATGTGCATGGTTGTCTTTCATATGTAGTGTAATGGTTTATGGCTCTTTTATGAAAGAGGAACCATCCTACATATTAATTTGAGATATTAATTTTTAATAAATTAATAACCAAATTTTATAGAAATAAGAAGACTCAAAGGTTGTTTTCATCGATAAACTGACGATCATATCCGTGTGTCTGTGTTTCAGTTCAATGAAGAGACAAGTTTGAAAGTTAAGAATTTTAATTCTTCAATTTAAACTAACGATTTGAAATGACAATCATAGGAGAAATAATCAACATTGGCAACCTTGTTGGACAATCTTTAACAGTTGATATTTTAAGCTTGCACAAATAGACCTTGTGTTGGATGTGTTAAGATTTGAGATGCAAGGTCCCAGTCTTAGGGCAGATTACTAACTTTGTTTGACTATTTTCTTTACCTTCTGTTTCGTATGACTCATTGTATAGATTATACCATCATAGGCCCCATCTTGTATGCTCATCTTTTTTCTTTACGTGCTTTTCGCTTTGTTTATTTTAAGCCTCCGTTTTGCAAATACGCAAATGCCATCTAGCAAGCTGGCTGACAAGCACACACGTTTGCAGTTTGAGGAACTGCCTGATTGGTAAGAAGTTGGTACATATTTAGCTCTCCAGCTATGAAAACAGGTCTTAATGGTTTTTATTTTTTATTAACTACAGGAATGAGGCAGTGGGAAGCAGTGAATAACTACTGTTAACTCCAGCTGACACAGAAATGCTGTTTTGTTTTTGCTTTGCCTAGATTTGTTTTGTTTTTCTTCACTTTACTTGGAGCTCCTTTGCTTGCCGTATTGAGCTGCAGGAACCGTGGGAACAAAAGGAGCTCTGACTGACACTTGACCATGGGTCACATTAGGTGGGGTCTGGTCCGGTTCTGTGTTGCTGCCTTGTGGCAGGTATCTGAATGGGCCATAAGTGGGTGTTGAGCAGTGTCGGGAGTAACGACGTTTAAGTATAACAGCGAGTAAATCCGCTCACCTGTTCACCGCTCAGACGTCACGATCTTCTACCTTCCTAGATCATCCAGCTGTAACCTGTTCCTGATCATGTGTTTAGTCCCGCTGTAACACTGACGCATCAGTCTCAGACAACATGGAGCTCAGGTGTTAGTAGTGTGTGTTTATCACCTAGCTCGAGCTCTTCTGGGTTTGGTTCTGACCCAAGTTAGTACATGTAAGTCCTCCATCAGGTTTGTGCCTCTTCTAGTGTCATTTTAAATTATTTTTATTTATTTATGTAACCATTACTAGATTAGCAGCAACAGTAATGCTACCAATAACACACAATTATGTGAAGCTGGAAAAATTAAAATACTGTGCAAAATTACATTTATTTCTGTAATTGAGAGACCATTTAAAGACTCGGGAACCTTTACAGGTGTTTCTATTTGCAATTTTAAATTTTAGCTGATTGGGGTCTTGTTAAATATCACACAGTGACCTTTTAATAGTCTAGATTAGTGTAATGTTCCTGATAGTAGTTCCTCCTGTTAAGTGCTTATTTATTTAAATTATTCAGGTTTATAAAAAACATTTGGACATACATTTTATTATGTTCCAGTCATTAGTCATTTATATTTCACTATTGTAGTAATTTATAGTAAATTAAGTAAGTTTAATTAAGAGGGGAACCCATTTTTCTTGCATTCTTTAATGAAAAAGGTAACTAAGTAGTTATTTTTCTTGGAAAATAGTTACTTTTATAATCTCGTAACTCGGTAAGTAACTGAGTAACTTTTTTGACAAAGTAATCAGTAACTACAACTAATAACTTTTTTTAAAGTAACTTTCCCAACATTGTTAAGACAGACAACCAATGCTCCTCCACCTAAAAGACTGCTTTCACTACAGCAACAAGGGCTGTCTTTGATGTCTTATTCCTTTTAATTTATGTAGTTTTTAATTATGTTTTTATTCTTTCACTGTTAACTCAGATAAGTAGCGTTTACCTAAAAAAAACTCAGGTAACACATTGTCTTCCATTTTTTAAGTAATGAAACATTAGTTGAGTGAGTGGACTACATTTAATACACTTGAACCCTAAACAGAGTGAAATGGAAATTTTGAGTTGAATGTACTAGCAAGATAAATATCAAAAATATATTAAACCTGACCCTCTGGCCGATTTTACCGCAAAGACTACAACTCCCATGACGCCGAAGCGTCCCCTCCTTTGTGTTTTTTCCAGCATCTGCTGCCGGTGTCTGCAGCTCTGCTGTGTCGGACAAACTAAACACTCCTCTCACTCAGCGTCAAGTTTACTCAGCTATCTGCCGACGTTGAAGTCCAGAAACGGAGACTTTGACCGCTCATTAATGTGTTCATGACTGAAAGAGAAAGTTTTCCAACTAACTTCCAGACAGAGCTGATATAACTCCAGCGAACAGCGACACGCTCAAACCAGCATGACTGGCTGCTGTAGTTTTTATTTTTCCTCCCCGACACACAACGACGTGGTCAAACTGCTCAGACAAGTTCAGCAGCACAAATCTATGTGAGCACCTGTTGTCATCTAATGTTGTCATTATTATGATGAAGATGAACAAAACAACAGGAGTCTCCTCCTCAGCTCAGATCAGCCCCATGATGCAGGTATCTGGCTGGAACAGGTGAGCATCAGAGTAAACCAGTGGAGCAAACTGAGCTTTAAATATTAAGGTTTTATGCTCTTTTTCTGCTCCAAAACATGAAAGTTAACAGGTGAGATGTTGCATTTTCATTTAAGATAAAATCATATGTTAATTTTGTTGTTGGCCCGTGAGAAAAGATTTAACCTACAGTAAACAGGAAGTGGAAAGGCTGCAGATAGATGAATAGAATAGAAAATCCCTTTATTGTTCCTCAGTGGGGAAAGCTAGACGACACAGCAGCGATGACACGTATTACAGGAGAAAAAAGGAGAATAAAAAATAAGAAAAATGAATAAACAACAAGAAAACATAAATCCTGAATAGATTTTAAAAATACTGAATATACCACAAGTAATGAATACCACTGATGACTTGCTTGTGTGTAATTTGGTTATTCCACATTCAGTGTTAATGCAAAAATAAGTTTGTTTCCCAATTAAAAGGTTCAAAATTGCACATAAGATAAAGAAAATGTGCAAATTTGCTGTCACTTTTTAAAAAAATATTAAGTTTGGCCCGTGACTTCGTCCCAGATTTTCATTTCGGCCCTGTGTGAATTTGAGTTTGACACCCCTGAGTTACAGAGTTACAGTAACTAAAAACACCCCTTTATGTAACTCAGCTTGTTTATTTAGCATTACTCTATTTCCAGTTGAACTAATGGATTAATTGTTTGTAAGTTTGTTACCAATGTGGCAGCTATCATGCTAAGACCGGGACTAGGTGTTGACAACAACACTGAAAGACACCAGGTAACTTGTGCCTCACAGACCGAGTGATTGCAGGCAGCCATTGAGTGCTGAACTTAAAGGTTGTGTCCAAATTCAGGGGTGGCGTGCTCATGAGGTCGGATTTTAAGACCAGTGTTGTCACAGCACCGTGACGAAGACTGTCCACAATCAAAGAGTGCTCAGAATGAAGTCTTGGCAGCCGTTCTTCTTCTCCCCGATTTTGAGAACAGGAGCATTGCAGTCTCTTCACCTCTATAAAGCCTGAGATACACTGCAGGATTGATGTCTGAACAGGTGTTATGTTGATATGAGTACCCCCGTTCGAGCTCTGTCCCCAACCAACTAACTTTGCAACACTGACCAAAGCCATAACAAAGAACAACAGTAGTCAGTCTACAGCTGGTATAGCAGTGTAAATCTGCTGTCCCCTCAATAAAACTCAAAACACAGCCATGAACGTCTAAACCACTGGCAGCAAAAGTGAGTACACCTCTGTGAAGAATTCCAATTCCAATCCAGGTCGGTTCATTAAGCCAATCAGAAAAAAGTTTCCTATATAAGGAACCCAGCAAATTGCATCAAGTCACTGACTAGTGTCAGAGTCTTTACAGCAATCCTCATACTAAGCAAGCATTTAGCGACAGTGGAGAGGAAAACTCCCTTTTAACAGGAAGAAACCTCCAAAGGATCCTGACTCAGTATAAGCAGCCATCCTCCACGACTCACTGGGGATGGAGAAGTCAGAGCAGACACACACAGACACACACACACACACACACACACACACACACACACACACACACACAACATATATACCAAGTAGTGTTTCTATGGTTACATTGTGATTTCTCGGTAAATACTCTATTTAGTGAGAGATAAACTTTATTTGATTTATCTTAGTGAATCTATAATGTAAAAAAGTAAAATGTCATTATCAGGAGAGGTAGAATGTTTCTGTTAGCAGCAGTGTGCCAGCCGATGGTCTCCTCCATGAGGCCACCACAGCTCAGCAGAACATCATTGTAGCTTCTTCTGGTGAGAAAACCCCTTAGATAAAAATTAAAGTTAACAGCTGAACTAGCAGGAAATAGGCAATTAGGCAAAAAGTAGTAGAGTGTGGAATGGTCAGTATGTCCTCCAGCAGTCTAACGCCTACTGCACTGAAATCCAAAGCGTTGCGGAACGGCAGTGGAAAGGTTTACTCGCGACAATCACTTTACTCCAGTGCACAAGAGCGTCAGTTTGTTTTCAGAATTGCTGGGGACAATAACCATACACTTGAGTGGGGTTTAAAAATTGCTGGGGACAATAAAGTAGGCTAGCACAGGGGTCGGCAATCCGCGACTCTGGAGCCGCATGCGGCTCTTCCATCCATCTGATGCGGCTCTCTGTGCTTGTAAAATAATGAATGGATATTTAAATAAAATGCTTTATATTTTACTGCATTAATTTTACATCTGTATGCCAGTTCTAAATGTAAAGATTGTCTGCGTAAACCTGAACAGTTCCAGCCCGGTCTTACTGTGAGACCGGGTTGACGCGTCACGCTTGTGCGTAATCATATAGGCACTTTATGAGCTGAAGAGGATGTGAGATTCTGGGATTCTCCTCAGACGGCTCCTGGATGTGTCGCCACATTGGAGACAGGAAAAAGCACTATTCAGCCAAAGTTTCATTATCAGGGAACATTTTCTAAGTGACAAGTCTCTCTGAGAGACAGGGTTTGGAAAACACTCGCTTCAGTGGGAGGAATCTTCCCGCATGCGCACTGCATGGTTCTCTGCGTGGCTCTGGGGTTAATCAAGTTTAATTGTTTCTCTTTGCAACAATCTTCACAAGAAGGCAAAACAGTTAAACGGCAGGTTACATATATTTCCATTTGACTGTTTATTTTGACAGATGAACTCAAGGATGTTGCTTGGTTTGAAAGAATTACCCCGACGCACACTGATGCGCATGGATGAGCTGACATTTTAATCGTTAACGCACATCGCGGAGGTAAAAGATTCCCATCAGAACGTCAGAGCTTTATACTGGACACTGTTCAGCGCGGCTCGGAGCGCCCACGGTGGACAGTGAGCTGAAGATCTGGTTCGCAGCGCAGTGCAGAACCACGGCACATGCGATAAGATTTCCTCCCACTGAAACAGTCTGGAAACCCGGTCTCTCTGAGGGATGTGTCACTTGGAAAAATGTTATTTTTATGAAATTATGAAACTTTGGCTGAACAGCGCTTGTTCCCGTCTTCCGCATGAAGCGTAGAGACATTTGATCACGCACAAAGTTTATGTGGAGCAGAAGCGGTCGGGCCACGGCAGGTGAAATGTTCCTAGCCTACATGAAGTGAAACTGTTTAATTGTAACATTAATATGTTACTGGACATGCTGGTCTGGTTGGTTAGACCAGTGTTTGAAGTGGAAAACACACACACACACACACACACACACACCAATTAAAATAATGCTGATAGCGTGGACTAGAAGACAGGTGATGGTTTACGTATTTAAATGATGATCAGGCTGCAGTAAAATGTAATCTCCAGACACAATTATCCTCTATTCTTTCTCTATTTGCTCTGCTCTTGTCTGGGCTGATCAGCTGATGGTGCGCGCGGCGCGCCTAACTAGCGGCTGATGCACATTTTACGCATTTGTAGAGGTGGGCTGGATGCTACTGGAAGATGGTCCACTTAACGCACGGTTGTAGACTAAATATTAATGACAAATGAATGAAAATGAAATTGTGAGTTTTTACTTCATATTTTAGAAATAAAAAGGACGGGGGAACACATTTATGAAGTCTTTTTAAACGAAATTTTCTAGCGCGACCTGCCTGCTTCACTTAAGTCACTGCTTATTAAGATCCGTCCAAAATTACCGTGGGAAATGGGTAATAATGGCTCTTTGATGGGAATAGGTTGCCGACCCCTGGTATAAGATCTGAGCTGGTAAAACAAAAATCCTCATCAGCAGGCGTTTTTGAAAGTGGGGGGGACACAGCTGCCAATCACAAATTTCACCGGGGACATGTCCCCGGTGAAAATGACGCCTATGCCAGTGCACACTGGAAGAGTCTCAGCAGCGAAGCAGCTTCTCAGCCGTGCTCCTCGCTCGACTCCCGACATCACAAAATCCCTCGAGACTTCAAAAGGTTGTGGTTTGTTTTTGCAATCCGCCATTAAACCAAAAAGAAAGAAATCACATTATCGCTGTTTGATGTCATGTATGATGTTCTTCACTTCCTGGATTCCTGTAAGCCATGAAAAAAAACACTGCTGCACTTCTGGAATGATGCTGGGAGCCAATAAGCCATTGGGTCACACGTAAGCTTTATATATATGAAACTGCATTGCTGCAATACTTTTATTTTGAAAATTACAGGGGATTTTTCACTGAACCTGTGTGTGATTTCCTGTGTAGCCCTATGTTAACTGCGGTATTTGATGCATCCCAGAAGCGGCTATCTTTATCTGTCTCCTCCTCCTGAGCTCAGTGAGGGGGTTGTACGCTTGTTGAACTAATGTTCCTGGAGAGGGGCAGAGCTCTGCTCAGGTGATGCATGAACGCATGTAGGAGAGGATGAGAGGGAAAGTCTCCAGTTAGACTCCAGTTTACAGTCGGCAGGACAGCAGCAGGAAAACAAGGTGAGTTCAGTCCAACAATCTTCTTCTATGTTTTTCTCATTCAGCGTCTCTCTGGGGAAAGCTGAGTTAAGGAGAAGAGACTTGACCAAATAAAGCCTAAAGATTTACTCTTAATAGTTCACCTGGACGCAGAGGAGTTGTCAACTAAACTTTTGGTTGTTGAAAACAGAAAAACAACCTAGTTGAGATTTTTTCCTGCTGTGACAAAACAAACTTTAGAGTCGTAACCAACTGAGAAGTTCGTGTCTTATTCACCTTCCTCTCCTTCACCTGTTCACTTCTTCGCTTCTCTTCATCTTAAACACATAAAATCAAAACCTCATTTATTACTTAGATTTAGGTCTGAAGATTAAACACGTTTTTTCTTGTAACCAAAGTGTTTACATTAATAATAATTGTGATATTATATCGTTGATCAGAGAGCATCTCCTACTCTACATCACAAAGCATCTATCTGTTCTTCTACTTTCTTCTACTCTTGTATCCTACTTCTGTCTGTCCCCTCTGATTCTTGGTTCATCCATCTCTCTTGGGGTGTTTGATCTCAAGTGAATTTGCATGATTTACATCCTGATTTGCCTTTTAACCGGCAGCTAATAGAGAACCTCTTCTCACCAGTCTCTGCTGAAGCTCCAGATTACCAAAACCACTCAAGGACTCCTGAGTTCAGCTGGAGAGAAGCTCAGGCTTTCTGTCTTCAGGTTAATCTGATAGAATCACAGATTAAAGAACATAAAGCATCAGAAACTGTTAAGCTCCAAGTAACTGATCTACAGCTGACACCCTAGAGCTCGATTACGTCACGAACTCCTCCCGCTGACTTCATTTCCCAGCATTCTCGCCACCACTTCCCATCATTCCTGCCACCAACGTGGCTGCAGACGTCATCACGCCGACACTATATAAGGAAGTGCCGGCATTTCATTCATAACTCAGTCATCGTTTCTACCAGACTTTGTATCGTTTTCTCAGGCTTACCAGCCTTCAAACCTAACCCAAACACTTATCCACGCTGATTACTATTATTAAGCCAGCTACCTTATCCTCCGGAACTGCTACTAAGTCTCGGCTCTCTCTCCGAGCGCTGTCGTCGTTCCCAGAGTAAAGCTACGTGCTCTGTTCAACCCAACGCTAGCCACTCCGCGTCTGGGTCACACAGTAACGCCACATTCCATCTCCGCTACACTTCAGCTCAGCCTTGAAACCTGACAGGATGACTGAGTCAAAAGTTGACCCAGCGGAGTTCGCTCATCTGCGCATCGAAGTGGTTCAACTACGCACAGCTGTGGATCAGCATACAGCGGAAATGAACCAGCTCCGTGCCATAGCTGATCGCCATCCACTAAGATCGAGTCTCTCACCGAGCTGGTTCTCCAGCTTTCTACTGCCCTGCAACAACGGACCTCAGCCGTCTCTGAGACGATGGAGCCGCGCCTCAGCCTTCCAGAGAAGTGGGACGGAACCAGGGGATCCCCGGAGGGCATGCTGGCGACCCTGGCAATGACTTTTGAGTGCCAGCCAGCACGCTACCCCACTTCCTGCTCTCGTGTCGCCCTGCTGACTTCACTGCTGACAGGTCGAGCCGGTGAATGGGCGGCGGCTCTTTATAACCAGAAATCTCCTGCCTGCAATGACTATGAGACTTTTGTGAAGGAGATGAAAAAGACTTTTGTTCATCCCAGCGGCGAGATCTCGGACGAGACTCGGCTGCTTCAGCTTCGTCAGGGCTCCCAGATGGCGGCTCAGTACACCTCTTGTTTCAGGACGACAGCCGCTTGGTTGACGTGGGATGACGCCGCCCTAAAGGCCGTTTATCTGGAGGGATTGTCACCTAGGATCCGGGAGTGCATGATCGGACACGAGGCCCCAACCTCCCTGGACCTGGCAGTGGATCTGGCTCTCCAGCTGGACCGCTGCATCCTGAACAGGCCGAGCACCATGTCTGCTCCCATCCACACCAGAATGTCACCCCGTCGTCCGGCTCACCAACCGACGGAGGAGCCGATGCAGCTCGGACATCTCCCCCCTGAGGAACGGGCACGGCGCTATCAGGAGGGACGATGCGCGTACTGTGGGGATTTGGTCACCACGTGGCACATGCCCAAAACGACCGGGAAACGGGCCCTCCGGATCGGAGTAGGGGCTGTCCCGCCCAGAGTCTCCACTTTTCCGGCTCCACACCGCACCACTCTCCCCGTCTCCCTCCACCTGGACCAAGGCCCGACCAGACTGGAGGCTCTTTTAGACACTGGGGTCTCGGAGTGTTTTATCGATCAAGGACTGGTTACTAAGCTCAAAATACCCCTCACTGTTCTCGACCGACCCATCCCTGTGACCTCCGTGGACGGCCGGCCAATCATGCCGTACCCTCTCACCCACCGAACCCAGGGTCTCCACATGACTATTGACCAACACCTGGAGACCCTCCACTTCCTGGTCATCCAGGCTCCGGCTACGCCACTCATCCTGGGTCATTCCTGGTTCTGCCTTCATGAGTCTCACATCTCCTGGTACACCAGCAAGGTCCTGGCCTGGGGCGTGGGTTGCCAGAACCACCATGGCTCCCCCACACCGCCAGAACCACCATGGCTCCCCCACACCGCAGACTGGAGTAACTCCACCCAAGGACGTAGACCTGACGCTCGTCCCTCCTCAATACCACGACCTCGCTCAGGTCTTCGCTAAAGAACCCACTACCAGGCTGCCTCCTCATCGACCCTATGACCTGGAGATCCGGCTCCAGCCCGGCACCACCCCACCTCGGGGTCGCCTGTTCTCCCTCTCTCCGGCGGAGACCCGGGCAATGGACAATTATATAACTGATGCCCTCCAGAAGGGATTCATCCATCCCTCAACATCCCTTGGGGCCGCGGGGTTTTTCTTTGTAAAGAAGAAGGAGGGGGATCTCCGGCCCTGTATTGACTATCGAGGGTTAAATAAAATAACGATCCGGGACCGTCACCCTCTTCCTCTCATCGGCACCGCCCTAGACGCCATCACCCAAGCCGCAGTATTTACTAAACTGGACCTGCGCAGTGCGTACAACCTGATGCGTATCAAGGAGGGTGAGGAGTGGAAGACTGCGTTTATCACGCCCACCGGCCACTATGAATAGTTAGTGATGCCTTTTGGCCTCTGCAACAGCCCCGCCGTCTTCCAGCGATTCATCACGGCTGTGCTAAGAGACATGTTGGACCGCTGGGTCTTTGTGTATCTAGATGATATCCTCATCTACTCCCGCACGGCTGAGGAGCACATCTGGCATGTTCGGGCTGTTCTGTCCCGCCTCCTAGATCATGGACTGTATTGTAAACTGGAGAAGTGTGCGTTTCACCAGGAATCCACCTCCTTCCTGGGTTTTACCATCTCCTCCGGGGGTCTGCAGATGGACCCTCAGAAGGTCCAGACAGTGGCTCAGTGGCCTCTACCCACGACCCTGAAGCAGCTGCAAAGCTTGCTGGGTTTTTTGAACTTTTACCGGAGGTTCATATGCAACTTCAGTTCCCTCGCAGCGCCACTGACCTCACTCAACAAAGCCACCAACCAGCCTCACCCTTTTCGCCTTACTCCAGAGGCTGTCCGGGCTTTCCATGATCTGGTCTGACGTTTTACTAAAGAACCCATCCTCCTCCACCCGGACCAGACCCGGCGCTTCGTCGTGGAGGTGGACGCCTCTGATGTGGGAGCAGGGGCCGTCCTCTTGCAACGGGGTCCAGACTCTAAGCTCCACCCATGCGCCTACTTCTCCCGGAACTTTTCCCCCCACACAGCAGAACTATGGGGTCGGCGACAGAGAACTGCTGGCTATAAAATGGGCTCTGGAGGAATGGCGGCAGTGGCTCTTGGGGACCACCGATCCCTTTCTGATCTGGACCGACCACCAGAATCTCATTCATCTACAGACTGCCCGCCAACTCAACCCTCGTCAAGCTCGGTGGGCCCTCTTTTTCGAGCCGTACAACTTTCATATTGCCTACCGGCCCGGCTCCAAGAACCTCAAGGTGGACTCTCTCTCTCGGCGTTTCGCACCAGAGTCAAGTCCCCTGGAGCCTCTGACCATTCTGCCGACTCAACTCTTCCTGGCCTCCCTCCAATGGCCATTGGAGCAGTCCATACGGGCCGCACTTCCAGGCGATCCGGCACCTCCAGAGACTCCACCGAACCACCTCTACGTTCCAGCCTCCTGCCGACAAGAGGCACTCACGTGGGGGCATTGTTCACGGCTCGCGGGACATCAAGGACAAGCCCGTACCCTCCAGTTCTTCCGTCAGGCTCTCTGGTGGCCGTCCATGAGGAGGGATGTCTGCGAGTTCACTGCTGCATGTGATTTGTGTGCACGGTCCAAGTCATCTAACCGACCCGGCGCTGGAGATTTACAACCTCTCCCTGTGCCCAAGCGGCCGTGGTCACACATCGGGCTGGATTTTGTCACGGGACTGCCAGTTGTCGACCACCTGGACACCATACTGACGTCACGGACCGTTTCTCCAAGGCCGTGCACTTGGTGGCCCTGGCCGGTCTCCCCACTGCCAAGAGGACGGCCAAACTACTCCTTGAACAGGTGGTGCGGCTCCATGGTTTCCCCCAGGACGTGGTTTCCGACCGGGGACCCCAGTTCGTCTCACGCTTCTGGAAAGTGTTCTGTCGCCTTGTCGGCGCTTCCACCAGCCTGTCCTCTGGGTACCATCCGCAGACTAACGGTCAGACAGAGAGGGCGAACCAGCAGCTTGGACGCTACTTGCGCTGCTTCGCTTCGTCCCAGCCGACCACCTGGCCCCGCTTCCTCCTGTGGGCGGAGCTGTCACACAACCTCCAGACCTCCTCTGCCACGAGTCTGTCTCCCTTCGAGACCTGTTATGGGTACCAGCCTCCTCTGTTCGACCATCAGGTGCCCAAGGTGGAGGTCCCTGCTGCCCAGACGCTGGTCCACCGCTGTCGGCTCGCCTGGATCCGGGCCCGTGCGGCCATCACCCGGACCAACACGGAGTATGCCCTTCAACATCTCCGCCGCCACCAGCCTGGCCCCGTCTTCCGGTCTGGTGACCAGGTTTGGCTCTTCTCCGCTAATCTGAGGATGTCGGCTGGCTCCCGGAAGCTCACTCCTCGCTTCCTGGGTCCGTTCCCTGTCCTCAGGGTCATCAACCCGATCACTTACCGTCTGCTCCTCCCGGCTGCTCTCCGGATCCACCTGGTCTTTCACGTCTCCCAGCTGAAGCCGGTGGTCTCCTCTCCTCTCCACCCTCCGACGACCCGGATGCCTCCGCCCCGCTGTGTGGAGGAGGATCGCATCTACACGGTCCGCAAAGGTTCTGGACGCTCGCCGCCGGGGACGTGGTTGGCAGTACCTGGGGGACTGTGAGGGGTACGGCCTGGAGGAGCGCTCTTGGGAGCCCACAAGCTCGTTTGTCGACCCTACCCTGCTTTCTGACTTCTGGGCCCGGCGTCCTGGGACTTCGGGAGCCGTCCCTCGAGGGGGGTGGGGGGTGGGGGGGGGGGGGGGTCCTGTCACGAACTCCTCCCGCTGACTTCATTTCCCAGCATTCTCGCCACCACTTCCCATCATTCCTGCCACCAACGTGGCTGCAGACGTCATCACGCCAACACTATATAAGGAAGTTCCGGCATTTCATTCATTACTCAGTCATCGTTTCTACCAGACTTTGTATTGTGTTCTCAGGCTTACCAGCCTTCAAACCTAACCCAAAGACTTATCCACGCTGATTACTATTAGTAAGCCAGCTACCTTATCCTCCGGAACTGCTACTCAGTCTCGGCTCTCTCTCCGAGCGCTGTCGCCGTTCCCAGAGTAAAGCTGCGTGCTCTGTTCAACCCGACGCTAGCCACTCCGCATCTGGGTCACACAGTAATGCCACAATCCATCTCCGCTACGCTTCAGCTCAGCCTTGAAACCTGACACATTATTTATGGAAATGAACAGGATAGCGTGCACCAGAAACCACAGCCTGTTTAAAATGATATGTTTTATGAGTCCCAAATGTTTTCACGTGAATTTCATCCTACGACTGAAATTTTGAATGTGTGTATGAACAGTCAAAAGACTGATTTATGAAACGTGCGGTGGCCTCTTGTACGCACCTTCCTCCGCTCACTTAATTTTATACACACACACACAGACACACACACTCGTATGACTATGAAAATGCACTTAAGGGCCAACATGGTAATTTAGTACCGTGACGGATATTTTGCTTTCCTTATATTTGACTGTAACAAGTGGTTGCATATCAGTGTGGTTGTTTTTTTCCTGTTGGTTCTTTTGTGTGCAGAAGCAAAGATTTTTATTTTAAAAGGGCATTATGGAAGTTTGACAGCCAAAACATTTATAGAAAAAATAAATTTCTTCTTCATGCATTCTCCTGCAATGCCCTGGTCCTTTAGATTGAGCCCTGGCATTTTTACTGTGATTGCCTGTTTATCTGTAAAATCACAGAAAAAGAGAGTTGCTCGGTCGAGCAGGCTGCTTCATGCGCGTTCACGCTCAGGCATAGTCCGTAGCATTTGCTATCCGTAGCTTTAGCAGCAGAGAGGCAGTGCCAACTCAGCGACTTTGTCGCCGTTCCTAATGCCTAGTGATGAACCTAGCTACATTTCTGAGGACCCTTAGCTACTTTCTGTAGAACTTTCTTCTAGATATTTCCTGCAAATTAGCAACAAAATAGCCATTTTCGCTCCTTACAGTTCTTTGAACGTTGTTTCAGCTGTCATCAAGGATATAAATGTTACAGATACATAGGACATCACTGGTGCTTTAGCTCACCTAGTAAGATGTTGTACTCCTGTGCAGAAGTCCTGGTTTCGATTCTCGATGTGAATGTAGTTTATTTGGAGGTTGTTTTTTTTTTTATTAATGGGATTTTTTTTACAGTAAGATGCCCAAATTTTTATTTGAGACTCGCCGATCGGAATTGAATTCACAGATAAAAAAGATGTGGGTTCAACTTTCATTTTGGAACAATTTTTCTAGCAAGGGAAGGGCATGATCTGAGCATGCAGGAGGACTGACCCATCATAAACCTTTGTCAGCTGTGATGAAGAGAAAGAACCTGCTGCTGTTCTAAAGAGAAATCTGTTGAATGAACCTGAACTTTTGTTTCTGATCAGCTGAAGAAAAGCTCCAACATGCTCCTGCCCCTGTTCCACCTGTTTACTCTCTCCTCTCTGACAGGTAACCCGGACTCTTTAATCAGTAAAGGTTTAGTGATATCTGACCAGTTGTGTGTAAAAATTAAACTTGTGCTGTCTGTTGATAGATTCAGTTATAAAACTGAATTGTTTTAAATAATATTAAAGAGAAGAAGTTTGAATCACATCTTATTTAATTTTTAACAAGGTCAGGCTTTTTAACAGTGTCTGTTTTTCTTCCATGTCTGACATGAAGAGGGACAGGTTCTCTGTTCAGGTGTAAACTGCTCCTCAGGGATGGACTGCATCAGTATAAACGGGGATCTTCAGTGTGCCGACCCCTGTGACCACTACTCTGTGCTGAACGATAGCTGGCGCTCAGTGGATAACACAAACAACAACCCAGTACACTGTGATCGGAATATAAATTGGGCCGGCTGGTATCGTTTCTTTCTGGGCCAAGCTGATGCTCGTATTCCAGAGAAGTGTATAGCCGAACTCAGATGTGGAACCAGTGCCCCTTTGTGGATCACAGCACCTCACCCCACACAGATGTACCAAATAGTAACTCGCTCTGTTTGTGGTGCCTGGAGTGGTTCCTGCTGCAATTATGTCTCACGCCCCATCCAGATCAAACTCTGCAATGGATTCTATGTCTACAAACTTGCAACTCCTACAGGGTGCTACACTGCATATTGTGCAGGTTTGTTTTCTATACCTTCAGTTAAATCCAACATTTTCAGTGTTCGTATTTTTGCTTTTTAAAATTCTGATTAAATAATTTTAGAAAGAGATCATTACAAATGTGATGCAGGCTTTGGAGGTTGTCTGATAGAGAGACACAGATTTTTTTTCTCCCCAGATCTATGTTTCCCAAACCCAGAAGGCTTCAGGGCATCAGGACAAACCCAGAACAGCATCACTCTGCAGTGGAATAAAATGGACAACATCAGCTTTGTGCTCCAGTTTAACGGTACAGAGACAAGCATCAGTGCACCAACTGGAGTCGGACCAGTAACCTACACAGTCTCATCTCTCGCTGCTGGAACCACGTACACGTTCACTCTCTATTCTGTGTCTGGCAGCATCAGAAGCTCTGGAGTTCGCATCACTGCAACTATTGGTGAGATCCTCCGTGACTTTTGACCTTCTGTGTGTTGGTCCTCAGCTAATTTACTGTAGAAACAGAAGATAAAATGTACTAAACCTACTGCGCGGGCTGCCGGCTGGTTCTCCCCTCCCCGCAGCTCGGCGCATCTCTGTCTTATCGCGGCTTCTGTCTGCTACGCGAGCTGCTGGCTTGTGGAGCTCTGGGATGGAAACCTTTCCACCCGGTTCTCCCCAGAAGCAGCTCTGCGCATCTCAGATCGCAGCGGCGCTTGACTGCTGTGCGGCTGCCGGCTTGTGGAGCTCTTGGGAGACCTCTGTGTTCCACCCGGTTTTACTCAGCGGTCAGCCCGGTGTATCTCTGACTCAGAAGCTCTGGTGTTGTGCACAGTTAACTCCGGTTGTACAGTGGGGCAAAAAAGTATTTAGTCAGCCACCGATTGTGCAAGTTCTCCCACTTAAAATGATGACAGAGGTAAGTAATTTTCATCATAGGTACACTTCAACTGTGAGAGACAGAATGTGAAAAAAAAATCCATGAATTCACATGGCAGGATTTTTAAAGAATTTATTTGTAAATCAGGGTGGAAAATATGTATTTGGTCAATAACAAAAATTCAACTCAATACTTTGTAACATAACCTTTGTTGGCAATAACAGAGGTCAAATGATTACTGTAGGTCTTTACCAGGTTTGCACACACAGTAGCTGGTATTTTGGCCCATTCCTCCATGCAGATCTTCTCGAGAGCAGTGATGTTTTGGGGCTGTCGCCGAGCAACACGGACTTTCAACTCCCTCCACAGATTTTCTATGGGGTTGAGGTCTGGAGACTGGCTAGGCCACTCCCGGACTTTCAAATGCTTCTTACGGAGCCACTCCTTTGTTGCTCGGGCGATGTGTTTGGGATCATTGTCGTGTTGGAAGACCCAGCCACGTTTCGTCTTCAAAGCTCTCACTGATGGACGGAGGTTTTGGCTCAGAATCTCACGATACATGGCCCCATTCATTCTGTCCTTAACACGGATCAGTCGTCCTGTCCCCTTAGCAGAAAAACAGCCCCAAAGCATGATGTTCCCACCCCCATGCTTCACAGTAGGTATGGTGTTCTTGGGATGCAACTCAGTATTCTTCTCCTTCCAAACACGACGCGTTGAGTTTATACCAAAAAGTTCTACTTTGGTTTCATCTGACCACATGACATTCTCCCAATCCTCTGCTGTATCATCCATGTGCTCTCTGGCAAACTTCAGACGGGCCTGGACATGCACTGGCTTCAGCAGCGGAACACGTCTGGCACTGCAGGATTTGATTCCCTGCCGTTGTAGTGTGTTACTGATGGTGACCTTTGTTTCTGTGGTCCCAGCTCTCTGAGGGTCATTCACCAGGTCCCCCCGTGTGGTTCTGGGATTCTTGCTCACTGTTCTCATGATCATTTTGACCCCACGGATGAGATCTTGCGTGGAGCCCCAGATCGAGGGAGATTATCAGTGGTCTTGTATGTCTTCCATTTTCTGATAATTGCTCCCACAGTTGATTTTTTCACACCAAGCTGCTTGCCTATTGTAGATTCACTCTTCCCAGTCTGGTGCAGGTCTACAATTCTTTTCCTGGTGTCCTTCGAAAGCTCTTTGGTCTTGGCCATAGTGGAGTTTGGAGTCTGACTGTTTGAGGCTGTTGACAGGTGTCTTTATACAGATAATGAGTTCAAACAGGTGCCATTAATACAGGTAACGAGTGGAGGACAGAAAAGCTTCTTAAAGAAGACATTGCAGGTCTGTGAGAGCCAGAGATTTTCCTTGTTTGAAGTGACCAAATACTTATTTTCCACCCTGATTTACAAATAAATTCTTTAAAAATCCTGCCATGTGAATTCATGGATATTTTTTTTCACATTCTGTCTCTCACAGTTGAAGTGTACCTATGATGTAAATTACTGACCTCTGTCATCATTTTAAGTGGGAGAACTTGCACAATCGGTGGCTGACTAAATACTTTTTTTGCCCCACTGTAGCTAGGTTGCTACGTCCATTAGCTTCGCTCCCACCTCCGCAGTAGCTTTGGGTTAGCTTCAGATTAGCTTGTAGCTAGTTCGACCGGGTGTCGTCAGTTGATCCCAGCTTTACAGCCCCACCCTCAGCTCCTCCTCTCTTTCCTTTTGTGGAATTGTCTGGGCTTGACGGAACCTGTGACACGGTAAAAATGGCGGTGGTGGCCACCTCCCATTTGGCCTCAAAAACGTGTTATTGGAGCCTATGGAAATGAATTGTCCAGTATATATGTCGATGGTTGATCCTCAGCTAATTTACTCTAGAAGATAAACTTTATTGAAACGATTATATTAACCCTTCGATGCATAATGGTCACTACAGTGGACAGGTACTCAAATTTGTAATTTCTTTATCTTTGCTATTAAGCACAGCTGTTGAAGACTTTTTTGCATGTGAGCCCCTCCATTTGGATTTCAGTAAGTCAAGCCACCATATTTCATGTTCAGAATGCACGCTGTCCACTGAGATGGACATGTAATAATCTATTTGTAAATTAACAAAATGTTACAAAAAATATTTGTTGAAATTTGTTTCATTCACACCTAAAGATGAATGAAAAAAATTGTTTAAAAAATCATGGTTGAAGATCTCATAATTCATGCATCAGAGGGTTAAACAGTCAAGAACAAATATGATTTATTTTCTGTTTTCATGTCAACAAAAATTTTCTTGATGAAATTTTCTTTGACCTTTGACCTACAGACATAAGTAAGTAAGGAATTAGTTGCAGCCATTGTTGAGATTCTTAATATTTTCTGAGTAAATGAAACCAAATTTTGTTGAATCTGATCCATGTTGACGTCTTTAGGCTACATTGTGATGCTGAAGGTCAAACTCAAGCTTGGTGACCACCTGTCAGTATCACAGATGGAAGATGTTTTATCAAAGGTGAGGCTGAATTAGGATTGTTTTACTGAGTATTTAATGATGTTTGTTATTATTATTATTATTAACAACATTATTCTTAATTCCAGGTCTTCAGACAACGAGGGCTTCCACCACAGTTTTCTCTGAAAGTTCGTTCTGTTAAACCAGGAACCCAGTGAAGGACAGTCGAGTCTGAAATCAGTTGTTTTGGTTTTTCTTTTCTTTCAGTGAAATATTAAGAAATAATAGTGTATGCCTCAGTAGCTAAAAGTAGATCGTGTCCCAGTGCATTGTGGGATGTAGCCCTATACAAGTAAGAGTGTATTTTGCATGAGTGCCTATGGGTCTGAGTCACTCTGCTCATCTTAAAGTCTGCAACCACATGAAACAGCTGGAAAGGGCAACAGGTCAAGCTAAAGACAGAAAAAGCAAAGTGGTGGCAGATTATATGTGGAAGAGTAGATTATTACAGTGGGGAGTAGCAACAAATATGGGATGCGTGTATTTTTGTTCCACCCCATGTTGCTGGTGGGAAAGGTCCCACATTTGAGAACGAAGAGCTGATGCTAGCAATGCTCCCAGATGTGGATTTATCCAGGAGGCAGCGGTGTAAATGAAGGAGTCTCAGCTAAACAGCATCCAAACGTGGATGAAAAAGGCTTTTGACCAGCAGTGGGTGGTATGTAACAAGTAGTGGCAACAATGCACCTATGAGTAAAAAATGTTTAGTTCGAGAAAATGCCACAGCACTGTGAGCAATGAGTAACTGTTTTAAAATAAAAGTTAGAATTTTGTTTCTGTTGATTTGTTTTTATCAACGTCTAAGCACTCTTTCTGTGTTTTGTCTATCGGCAAATATGTCTGGTTTGTTTAACACTTGCACCATGACATCAACTGTATGTGTCACACATGCCGGTGAATGAAGTCGAGGTGAGGCGAAGATCCAGACGCGGGGAGGAAACAGGCAGACGGGTAGGAATTCTTACACTTATTTATTAGGAGACATGCTGGACAATGAAACAATGATCCGACACAAGACACAGAACAGAAGGGGTTTAAATACACGAGGGCCGGGAGCTAAGGTGATTGGGAAACGAGAGGCAGGTGGGAGCAATTAACGAAGACACAAGGCTGAACAAAACGGGGTGACAGGACAGGGTGTGACAGTCAACCACCCCCCCCCCCCTCAAAGGGCGGATCCCAGACGCTCACAGGAACAAGGAGCAGGGCGGGAGGAGGGGGACCCGGATGGAGGGCCAAGAGGAACATATGGACCAACGGAGAGGAGGCAGGGACCAGCAGAGTCCGGGGGCCTGCGCCTGGGGCAGAGGAGGAGGAGACGACGGGCTCTTGGAGGCCTGCGCCTGGGGCAGAGGAGGAGGCGACGGCCCTTGGAGGACTGCGTCTGCGGCAGAGGAGGAGGCGACGGGCCCTTGGAGGCCTGCGTCTGCGGCAGAGGAGGAGGCGACGGGCTCTTGGAAGCCTGCGTCTGCGGCAGAGGAAGAGGCGACGGGCTCTTAAAGGCCTGCGTCTGCGGCAGAGGAAGAGGCGACGGGCTCTTGGAGGCCTGCGTCTGCGGCAGTGGAGGAGGCGACGGGCTCTTGGGAGGCCTGCATCTGCGGCAGTGGAGGAGGCGACGGGCTCTTGGAGGCCTGCGTCTGCGGCAGTGGAGGAGGAGACGGGCTCTAGGAGGCTGGCATTTACGGCAGAGGAGCTCTGCAGGCTGGACTGGGGACAAAGTCTTTGCAGGCTGGGCCTGGGACAAACTCTCTGCAGGCTGGACCGGGGACAAAGTCTCTGCAGGCTGGACCGAGGGCAAAGCCTCTTGGACGGGCTGGACCGGGGACAAAGCCCCTTGGATGGGCTGGACCGGAGACAAAGCCCCTTGGATGGGCTGGATCGGAGGCAAAGCCCCTTGGACAGGCTAGACCGGAGACAAAGCTCCTTGGACGGGCTGGATCAGAGACAAAGCCTCGTGGAAGGGCTGGACCAGATACGGTGCGACCCCCGGAACCACCACTGGAACTGGAGATGGCGGAGACGTCGGACCAGAGGGAGCGTCGACCTCTGGACAAGAGAGAGCGTCGACCTCTGGACACGAGAGAGCGTCGGCCTCTAGACACGAGAGAGCGTTGACCTCTGGACACAAGAGAGTGTCGACCTCTGGACTGAAGAGAGCGCCATCTTCAGATGAGTCACCGACAGAGGAGGCGCCGACTTCAGATGAGGCGCCAACAGAGGAGGCGCAGACAGAGGAGGTGCCGACTTCAGATGAGGCGCCAACTTCAGAGGAGGTGTCGACCCTTGGACTGGAAGAGGCATCGACCCTTGGACTGGAAGAGGCGTCGGCCCTTGGACTGGAAGAGGCGTCTGCCCTTGGACTGGAAGAGGCGTCGGCCCTTGGACTGGAAGAGGCATCTGCCCTTGGACTGGAAGAGGCGTCGACCCTTGGACTGGAAGAGGCGTCAACACTTGGACTGGAAGAGGCGTCGACCCTTGGACTGGAAGAGGTGTCGACCCCTGGACTGGAAGAGGCGTCGACCCTTGGACTGGAAGAGGCATCGGCCCCTAGACTGGAAGAGGGGTCGACCCTTGGACTGGAAGAGGCGTCGACCCCTGGACTGGAAAAGGCATCGACCCTTGGAGTGGATGAGGCGTCGACTTCAGAACACGAGGAGGCATCGACTTCAGAACACGAGGAGGCGTCGACTTCAGAACACGAAGAGGCGTCGACTTCAGAACACGAAGAGGCGTCGACTTCAGAACACGAAGAGGCGTCGACTTCAGAACACGAAGAGGCATCAACGTCAGAACACGAAGAGGCGTTGACTTCAGAACACGAAGAGGCGTCGACCATAACACTGGAAGGGGCGTCGACCTCCATCAACTTCTGGTCCGGGGCGTTGATTCCTGGTCCGGAGGCGTCGACTTCTGGTCCATCGACTTCTGAACCGTTGACTTCTGGACCCTTGACCTCTGGACCGTCGACCTCTGGACCGTCGCCCTCTGGACGGTCGACTTCTGGTCCGGGGGCATCGACTTCTGGTCTGGGGGCATCGACTTCTGGTCCGGGAGCATCGACATCTGGCCCGGGGGCGTCGACATCTGGCCCGGGGGCGTCAACTTCTGGTCCGGGGGCGTCGACTTCTGGTCCAGGGGCGTCGACTTCTGAATTGTATGCCATCTGCTTCTGGGCCGGAATTGGAACCGTCTGCTTCTGGGCCAGAACCGGAACCATCTGTTTATGGGCCAGAACCGTCTGCTTCTGGGCCGGAACCGGATCCATCTGTTTCTGGGCCAGAACCGTCTGCTTTTGGGCCGGAACCGGAACCATCTGCTTCTGGGCCCGAACCTTCTGCTTCTGGAGTGGAGACGGAGCCGCAGCGGGAGGGGCTGCCTGGACAGGCTGGATCTGAACTGGTGGTACTGGAACCCGGGAGAACAGGGAGGACAGACCGTCTAGCTGAAGCTCCTGGAGGCTGAGTCAGATGGAGCTGGGCCAGCTCAGCCCGGAGACCGGCGAGCTTCGCTGGGTGGACCTCGGGCTCGGTCCTCTGGCTCTGAGATGAGGGAGCTGCCGGCTGGACCGAGGCCCTCTCCTGGAAGTTCGAGGAGGATAGAGTGTCCAGCTGGGACTCCTGAAGGCTGACGAGCTGGCGGATCCGGCCAAGTTCTGCCTGGAGACTGACGAGCTCTGTCAGCTGGGCTGCAGAAATTGCTCCTCCGCCTGCAGATGACGGGTGCGCCGATTGGGCCAGTGACGGGACTGCTGATCTGGCCGGGGGTGGGTCCAAGCTGCTGCGTCGGGCAGCGGCGAGTCCGCAGCTCCGTCCCGGGACACAGGGCTGCGGTGGAGCTCGGCGTTTTTCCCCACTCCGTTGACCAACTCCGGGGGAACAGACAGCCAGGCTCGTGCCAATGAAACTGGAGCGATCTGGAAGAGGCTCCCGGTCCAAACTTGCCTCTGGCTCCGGGAGGGTGGGGAAGAACGTCTTGGCCGAAGGTCGGTGATGGCGTCTTTGGCGAGGCGAAGCTGGAGGAAGAGAAGCCGGCCGGTGATCGGTGGAGAGGAACCGGAGCAGGCACTCCCAGGGTAGAATCTCCCCGCTGGATCCTTTAACGGGTTCGGGTCGGATCATTCTTTCACACGTGCCGGTGAATGAAGCCGAGGTGAGGCGAGGATTCAGACGCGGGGAGGAAACAGGCAGACGGGTAGGAATTCTTACACTTATTTGTTAGGAGACACGCTGGACAATGAAACAATTATTCAACACAAAACACAGAACAGAAGAGGTTTAAATACACGAGGGCCGGGAGCTAAGGTGATTGGAAAACGAGAGGCAGGTGGGAGCAATTAATGGAGACACAAGGATGAACAAAACAGGGTGACAGGACAGGGTGTGACATAATGTTGAAGGATTCTGTTTAATTGTGAAAGTCTTCTCCATACATTTTTCCATAAGAAAGAAAACAATCTTTTATATAGCACCTCTCAAGTTAAAAATCACGAGTCGCTTCACAAGAACAAAAATTCAAAACACAAAAAATAACTTCAAAAATTGATTTCAAAATATGGGCAAAATCAGAAGGGAAAGTAAAGACCTTGGTGTCAAAAAAGGATTTTGAAACAGTTATTCATGCTTTTATTACATCAAGGCCAGTGCTTAATTTGAGCCTGATCTTGCCAGAACAAGATCCGGGAACTATTTTATTTTTAAAGGACCGTTCCGGCAACTTTCTGCTAGGAACCGGCTACTCTTGTGACCAACTTGTGCTATACGCAGGATTTGAATTTCAGGTGAGTTAAAGGGAGCTCCTAGAAGCCCTCCACTTCCACACCCATGGGCGTCGCACCATGTGGGATTCAACACCCACACTTTTCTTATTGAGATCATTCAACACCCACACATTTCCAGCCATTTTGCTCACCTCCACACCAGTCTGGTTTCTCTACGTCACACTCACTCTGTTTGCCTCATCTCATTCTTCCCCTCCCTCTCCTGTTTCTCCTTGAAATCCGACAGCCGATGTCGGGTTTCAAGAAGAAACAGGAGAGGGACATCGACATAAATATACTGGACATCTCCTTTCCATAGGCTCCAATATCATGTTTTTGAGGCCAAATGGGAGGTGGCCACCACCGCCATTTTGACCGTGTCACAGGTTCCGTCAAGCCCAGACAATTCCATAAAAGGGAAGAGAGGAGGAGCTGAGGGTGGGGCTGTAAGGCTGGGATCAACTGACGACACCCGGTCGAACTAGCTACAAGCTAACCTGAAGCTAACCCAAAGCTAACGCAGAGGTGGGAGCTAAGCCAATGGAGGAAGCAACCTAGCTACAACCGGAGTTAACTGTGCACAACACCAGAGCTTCTGAGTCAGAGATACGCCAAGCTGACCGCTGGGTAAAACCGGGTGGAACACAGAGGTCTCCAGACCTCCACAGAGGTCTCTGAGACCTCCACAAGCCGGCAGCCACACAGCAGACAAGCACCGCTGTGATCTGAGATGTGCAAAGCTGCCACTGGGGAGAACCAGGTGGTAAGGTTTCCATCCCAGAGCTCCACAGGCTGGCAGCCCGTCAGTCCTCCTGGTTAAACAGTACATGTTAAAATCTAAGCTCAGCTCAGCAGTGACCTAAAATACATAAATATAATTTTACTTACCAAAAAAATGAAGTAGAGACTCCTTGGACGCTCTATTAGTGCAATTAATGCCACAGCAAGTCATTTTGTCCAACAATTTCACAAAAAATATCCAAAAAAGAATACACAAACACAGAGACTCAAAATCCCGGAGCAGTTTCCAAGCCAGACCGAGGCTCTACTGAGGCCTTTCCACGGAGCTAGCTCTGCGGTCACGTGGGTCTGATGCTCATTAATTATACAGAATTTTAGGCTTTTAATACACTTAAACAGAAGAGTGAGAAAAAAATTCACCCCCCTCAGAGTTGTCATGAGTGTAAACTAGATCATTTAAACAAAAAACATGTTTTGGTACCAGACTGTAAACATGTTTATTTCTGCTGTGAAATTGGTATTTTTAACATGGGAGTCAATGAGGATTTGCTCGCTTCTGACACCAGCCCCTAGCGGATGAGGGTGGAACTGCAATTTTTGGTACTTCCGGGATTGCTTCAATTTTGGAGTCGCATTGTGGGGGCTTGGAGAGGGAGCGAAGAGCTCGACTGAATTCATAATTTTACATCTTGACATTAGCTGTACAGACTCTCAGTTTGATTAAGTGAAGAAGAACAATTTGCAGAGGTTTGTAACTGGCATGGCGCCAGGTTTTCATTTTTGGGTGGGCCACGGTAATTTTGGATGGACCTTAATAAGCAGTGACTTAAGTGAAGCAGGCAGGTCACGCTAGAAAATTTCGTTTAAAAAGACGTCATAAATTTTCCCCCTGTCATTTTTATTTCCAAAATATGAAATAAAAACTCCCAATTTAAATTTCATTCATTTATCATTTATAGGCACCAGAACCTGCACTTCTAATATTTACCTCTCAACGTAGGACTCTTTCATAAGGGTACATGCACACCAGTAGGTTTTACGGTTATTCATGGGGCAAAATCTGCAACATTTTTGAAAAAAAAAAATCCATCTTCCAGTAAAAGCAAAGCAACCAGCCCACCTCTCCAAATGCGTAAAATGTGCATCACAGCCGCTCGACGAGCCGCGCGCACCGTCAGCTACGTCAGCCCAGACGAGGGCAGAGCAAATAGAGACAGAATAGAGGATAATTCTGTCTGGATGTGGATGGAGATGACATTCTACAGCAGCCTGATCATCATTTAAATACGTAAACCATCACCTGTCTTCTAGTCCATGATATCAGCATTATTTTAATTGGTGTGTGTGTGTGTGTGTGTGTGTGTGTGTGTGTGTGTGTGTGTGTGTGTGTGTGTGTGTGTGTTTTCCACTTCAAACACTGGTCTAACCAACCAGACCAGCGTGTCCAGTAACATATTAATGTTACAATTAAACAGTTTCACTTCATGTAGGCTAGGAACATTTCAGCTGCGGTGGCCCGACCGCTTCTGCTCCACATAAACTTTGTGCGTGATCAAATGTCTCTACAGGTGCTTGCTGAGCTGAAGAGGCTATTCTGCCTCAGACTGGATGTGTCATGAGTCTCCATATTAGAGACGGGAACAAGCGCTATTCAGCCAAAGTTTCATAATCAGCGAACATTTTTCCAAGTGACACATCCCTCAGAGAGACCGGCTTTCCAGACCGCTTCAGTGGGAGGAAATCTTACCGCATGCACCGTGGTTCTGCACTGCGAACCCCTCTACAGAAGTTCAACCCACTGTCCCCCATGTGCAATCCGAGCCGCGCTGAGCACAGTGTCCAGTATAAAACTCTGATGTTCTGATTGGAATCGTTTCTTGATTGATTTAGTTACCTCTGAGATGTGCGTTAACGATTAAAATGCCAGCTCATCTGTGTGCGCATCAGTGTGCGTCGGGGTAATTCTTTCAAAACAACCAACATCCTTGAGTTTATCCGTCAAAATAAACAGTCAAATGGAAATATCTGTAACCTGCCATTTAACTGTTTTGCCTTCATGTGAAGATTGTTGCAAAGATAAACAACTAAACTTGATTAACCCCAGAGCCATGCACACTGCACTGTAAATGGGGGGAAACGATTTAATCGGATCCTTTTCTTACCTTTTCAACATGGTTTAATGTAAAGTTTCATTCAGTACAAACTTGGTTATGTCACACCCTGTCCTGTCTCCCCATTTGGTTCAGCCTGTGTCTCTGTTGATTGCTCCCACCTGCCTCTCATTTCCCAATCACCCAAGCTCCCAGCCCTCATGCATTTAAACCCTCAGTTCTGTGTCTCTTGTTGCCTCATTGTTTCCATGCCCTGTGTCCAGATGTCATTAAAAACCTTTTGAGTTTTCTAGTTTGTCTGCCAGCCTGCTTCTTCCACAGCATTTGGATCCTTACCTCCGCTGCACTCACCAGCGCGTCCTGACAAGTTACACCAATCTAACGAGACAGAGCCTGGATTTTCTTCTGAACAGTTTAAACATGTTTAAAACGGAGACATGCGTGAGGCGTCTAAAATTCGCACCTGCTCAACTATTGTGGAAATTAAACTAACAAGATGAATAACATGAAATTATTTTGGGCACAGACAACATCCCCCACACTTTTGAAAATCTTGCAACGCGCCTGTCCACACCCAGGGAGAGGCCAAAAAAGATCCTGGTTCTACTTGTATTACATTATTTATGTGGACTCCCCAGGTATTATTTGGAGCTGAGAGGCGCAGAGCTCTGATCGTTGACGCGCTCCAGACAGATGCGTCCTGAGCACGGCCGCAGTAACATTCTCAAAGTGTCGCCACCTCAAAAACAAATTTAACACGCGATCTGCGCAGCACACTGCCATGTTCCAGCGCTGTGCTCCAACAATCATCCCTACACAACATCCATAACAAAATAAGAGACGTGCAGTCACGCCAGAAACAACACTTTGATAAACGTGCAAAAGCATTGCCAGTGTTATCCCCAGGTTACAGTGCACATGCACACACACAGCGGGGATGGGAACCAGCAGTTGTTGTCCACCAAAGGAAGGAACCGAGATCCTACATGGTTCAAACCCCAGAAGGAAAGATGCTCAGGAGAAACAGGAGACACTTGAGGAAAATCCCCCCCAGTTTGTTCAAGGAGGTTCCTGAGGATGAACAGTCTGACCTAGAAGAACATTTTCCTGATGAGCCACCTAGAGAACAAAATGTCCCTCCTCCTGCAGCTGGGGAACGTATGCCAACTTGTTATACACGCAGTGGCCGGGCGGTTAGGCGTCCTGCCAGGTTTGATGAGTGAACGGACGTTTATCAGATATGTGTTCTGCAAGTTTTCTTAGTTATGTTAAGGAAAAAGAAAAGAAGGTAAACTGTGAGGAATTATAGGAAGTGAACTAGTGCAATGCAGTTAATAAGAGAACGTAATGTTTTGATGTTTGTTGAAATACTTAAATAGAACACATTGACAGAAAATACATATGTGAGTTAACGCTCAAGAGAGTTAATGGATGGTTATTAACTGAAGTTATTCTAAGCAAGTTTATTCTGGAAAAAAGGGATGTGGTGTGTTGTACTGTAGTGTACATGCTGTTAGGACGGTGATCACTAGGGGGCACTGGTGTCACGTGTGTTACTGTTGGGGTTGAAGAGTTGAAGCAGAAAGTAAAAGTTGGCTGGACCTAAACAGCATGGACGTAATTTTGGGGGGGGACAGGGGGGACATGCCCCCCCCCCCCCCCCCCCCCCCCACACTTTTTCCAAATTCAAGTTTTGACCCCTGCACTTTTACCATCCAAAAGCAATATTACTTTATATTAAATTGACACTGGTTGAGCTCTAGGACCAAGTAGAAACGTTTGTGTTGAAGCCTGTTTCCCATTTGAACATACTGTAAAGACCCCCCCCCCCCGTCCCCCCCACATCTAAAGTGAAAATTACGTCCATGCTAAACAGCTGTGTCTTAGTGTTTAATTACCTAGTAGAAAACCTACAGCAGACATAAGGAGACCCTGTAACACAACATTAATCATTGATAACTCGTTTTATTTTCAAATATCTTCCTTTTATTCAATGTAAATATAAAGTTTCGGCATATTACTATAAAAGCACTTCAACATGTGTTTAAAATGAAAGATGGCCTTTAATCATCATAAGAGGTCTGTGGGCTGCTCTTTGTCTGAACCCTCACGTAGGACCTGTTTGTCATGGGTGACCCTACCAGAGGTGTAAAGCCTCAGACCACTTAGCTCCTAGGATCATTGGGACATTCAAACCCCTCCACCAGTGTTCAGAACATTTGTTTATATTCATCTACTCATTTCAGGATAATACTTATGTTATAATTGTTAATAACGTAACGATGTAAAATCTAAATGTGCTCTTACCACCTGCAGTTTTTACATTCTCCACCAGAGGGCAGAAGAAGTCCTCCAAAGAAGCTCAAACACAGGCTAGTGGACTTCTTTGGTTTCTTGAAGATGTTTCACTTCCCATCCAATAAGGTTTGTCATTTATAACTACAAAGCTCCTCGGATGAGAAGCAAAACGTCCTCAAGTTACCAAAGAAGTTCAGTTGCCTCCATCTGAACCCTTTTGGATTACTGGATGACTGAGAACCTTCACCAGCATATTGTTTCAGTACTCAGGTGTTTCCTATCAGATGGATTCCTCAGTAACCTGCTGGACTGGGTTAGGGTTATGTTTTTTGAAATTTTGTGGAATTTTTGGATTGAAGAATGTTTAAAAGAAGTTCCAGTTTGACTGAAATTCGATGAGACTGGACTGTGTCCTCACATGAAGTCTGGAGTTGTCTAATAAAATACACACCTTTGATTTATTTACTTCCCCATTTAATGTGGGAGCCCAGCTGCTTCAGTGCAGATTTCTCCTGTGTAAACTCCAAGTGTGGTCCAACACGCCGACACTGAGAACTTCAGTCTGCCTCACTTTTCACCCCTCATTGATTCCTCCTCCTACAATAGTAGCTCTTCTGTGTTCGTGGCTTCACCTTTAGTCACTCCAACCCAGATGTGGATGGACTGATAAAACGCACCTGGTTACACAGGTAAACAGAAGACAGCAATCCCTTTTATGGTATAGCATTCCATACCAAATAGGGAAAATATATAACTCAGCAAATTCTCTATATCATAAAATTTAATTTAAATAATACATTTTTATTAACTAGATGAATAACAATAATTGTACATATGAATAAATTAGAGTAAAGGTAATTGAACATGTGGTAGTGTACAGGATGGTCAAGGAGAGGCTTCACTGCTCAGAAGTGGAGGTGTAAGGTTGATAGAGTTGGTGGGAGGAGTAGGATCATCAAAATGAAGTATTTACTGATTGCTCAGTACAAGAAATGGAAAAGGAATGACAAGAATCAATAAAATACATACTAAATAAATAAAGAGATGGCTATATATTGTTGTATGTGTCCCTAGTGAGTGAGTGGCTTTGTCTGTTTTGTTATTTGTTGTCTTGCATGCACTCATAGATGTAATGTAGTATAGTATATGATATTCTATATAACTTATGTGTGTCCTTGCAACATGTTAAATTAGTATTATTACATTACAACTGCGTGTGTGTGTGTGTGTGTGTGTGTGTGTGTGTGTGTGTGTGTGTGTGTGTGTGTGTGTGTGTACCACAGTGGCCTAATGGTAGAACGGATTAAATACCAGGGGTCTCATTTATCAAACATTGCGTAGAATTCTTACTAAAACCGTACTTAAGCTCAGCAAAACAAATGTACTCACGCCAAGTTGGTTTGTGATCTATCAAACATGGAGGATGCACAGCTGCATGCAATCTCTGCTTCATAAATCAGAAACTATCTAGAAAGGTTCTCAGCTGCTTTTCAGTCACATCCCGCCCTCACCACGCCCACTTACTGCCATAAATAGTCAATGCATAGTGCCTTGTGTATCTCATGCATATACATAAGTTGGCTGTTGCAGCGCTCCGCCAATGACATGGCGACCGTAGATCAAGGCAGATCAAGGAAGTGCATTTTCACAGAAGCAGAAAATGAGGTACCTGTGGGTGAGGTGGAGAAATGAAAAAGTGCTTTTGCAAAACAAATAAGAGAAAATCCACGGAGTGGCACAGCGTTGCTGAAGCCGTCAATGTTGTGAATTCTTTAGAGAGATCTGTGGCGGATAAAAAAAATGGCCCAGTCAGGATTCAATCCCAAGACTCCCGGGTGAAAGTCACGTGCGCTAACCAGTCAACCAAACAGAGATCTCCCTTGTACAAGTAGCCAGGGCTCGTGATCAATCGGGTCACAGTGACAGGACACTCACAGTTACAGATGCATGACATTCTGTCTCAATCTGTCCCCCTGCTGATATTCTGCATTCCGTATTCTGCGCTTCAGGCTGTGTGTGTGCGCGCACGCGTGTGAGTGTGCGCGCATGTGTGCGTGCACGCGCGCATGTGTGTGCGTGTGGGGGTCTTGTTCTGTGTGAAAACGAAGCGGTACAAGTGATAATGCTGCAGGATTTCATAATTTTATCCATCTCAGCAGCATCACTGCAGGTGCTCTCCATGTCCAACAACATGTGTGTAAGCCAGGTCCTTAGTCAAAGTTGCACACATTTTTCTGCTACGTTTTCTTTAATAAATCCCAAAGTTTGCGTGGAAAGTTGCTTACGCAGTTTTCCGACCCTGTTTTGAGCGTAAGCAAGCTTGATAAATGAGGCCCCTGGGCATTTGTCAGGGTGAGAGTTGGTTTTGGACCCATATGCAGGTGAGTGAAGCTCTGAGGCAGCAAACTAAATCCATTTATTGCAGGGACTTGGGAGTGCACGAACAACAGGAACAGAAGCACGTTGACATGGGGAGACATAAGACAAGGACAACAGATGAACCAACCTAAGACACAGGAATGACGGGGCTTAAACAGGAGCAGGTGATCAGGTTAACAAGGTGCAACAGGTGCAACCAATAAACACAAGGGGAGACGAGAGGCAGCTAAGGCTGGGAAGCAGAACGTGACAGCATTATTCTTGACTCTACTTCATCCTTTAAACATCAAGTGAAAAAGGTGATGCAAATTACTAAATATAATTTAGCTAATTTTAGGTATGTAAGAAACTGTTTAACAACACCTGTAGCAAAGTTTTATATGAACTTATGATTTTCCCTCACCTAACATATTGTGTTACAAGCTGGACCCAGGTGTGTAGTACAACATTAAGGCCTATCTTATCACTTCACAAACACGCACTTAAAGTCTTGGACAACAAATCCAAACTCTTTCATCACTCCTTGCCAAATATCCAAATATAACCTACTTAATTGGGAAAATATCCTAAAAATACAGTGATGCATGTCTAATTTTTAAGATTATCAACAGGAAGAAAACATGCATCGATTATTTGATTATTTTCCTCAGCTCTAATACACACACACACACACACACACACACACACACACACACACACACACACACACACACACACACACACACACACACTTAGAATAAAAGTAATCAATAAACCAGTATTAAAGTCCCTCATGTCAGATGGAAACTTTACTGATTTAAATAAACATCTTGAATTGTTTAATCATCAGATTAAACCAGTTTACAGTCTACAGAAATATATGTTGGCTGGCTAAACGGGTACCACTGGGCACTGAAACTCAAGCTATGTAAGTTAACCGAGGCTAGCTAGCAAAAGCTTCAGGGCTTTGCTGGTCCACCACGGTGAAAGACCTGCGAGGATGCCGCTGCAGAATGGATTTTTGCTGAGTTTTGGTAACATGCCTCTCCCTTTAACAGCGGTGGCCCCTGCAATCAGAGATTCGTGAATCTGCTGCTTCATCCCTTGGAGGCAGCCCAGCTGGGCGGGGACCCGGCCTCTCCTGTCTCTCGGCCGGGAACAGCTGCTTCACGCAAGCAGCGTGCTCCCGTCTTCCAAGGGAACCAAGACGCATGCCCACCTGGCTTCCATGCCAGGCTGTCATTGTGCTGCTTGCTTGTGGATGTCTCTGAGGGAGACTACAGAAACACTGCTGCTCTTTGAGTTGTGGAGTCGCTTCACCATGTTTGTCTCGCTAAAAGCACCAGAAAAACCTCCATTTGCTTAAGTTAGCATGTAGCTATTCTCCGGCTGATCTCTGACGGAGCATGAACTCATGTAAGCGGCCAGTGTGCCCAGCTCCAGTCGCAGCGGTCTGAGGCTCTACTTGTATTTTAACAGTCCATTGTAGAGCTCCACAGGCGACCAGCTCACACGGAAGCCAAGCGGCCATGCAGCTTCTTCTTAGCTTCTTGGGTTAGCTAAGTGAGCTAGTAGCCACACTGGTTAGTTTGTTCCAACCGTAACAGCCCCACCCCCACGAGATGTGCTCCCTCCACAACAACTAAACTAATATTTCTTCCTTTTTAGATCTTCTACACCTCTATTTCTCCTTTCTTACATCACTGATGAGACCAAACTTCTGACATAAAAGTGTCTAGGGAGGAACCTCACATGTTTTGACATGAAAACTTTTCTATCCAACAGGAGAATTTAGTTGTTGAACTCCAGGAACATAGATGGATCTGTTTCTTCTTCGCTCCTAAAAAGTACAATGAAATGTGATTCCTTGGATTGTTTATTTATTTATTTATTTACTTACCGTCTTTCATAGTTGAAGAGGGACAACTTGCACAATCGTCGGCCACCAAACACTTTTTGCCCCACCCCACAGGTGATGCATGAACACAGGTAGGAGAGGATGAGAGGGAAAGTCTCCAGTTAGACTCCAGTTTACAGTCAACAGGACAGCAGCAGGAAAACAAGGTGAGTTCAGTCCAACAATCTTCTTCTATGTTTTTCTCATTCAGCGTCTCTCTGTGGAAAGCTAAGGAAGGAGAAGAGACTTGACCAAAAGCCTAACTCTTAATAGTTCATCTGGACACAGAGGAGTTGTTACGTAACTAAACTGTTAAAAACGAGTTTTGAAAATAAATTAGAGATTTTTTTTCCCTGTTGTGACAAAACTAACTTTTAAGATGTAACAAACTGATATGTTTGTGATATTCACCTTCCTCTTCTTCACCTGTTCACTTCTCATCCTCTGCCTGTGTCAGTCTTCATCACTTCTTCTCTCCTCTTCATCTTAACCCTCTCAAGCTCAAAATAAGTTTTGATAAAAGGACAAACAACTAAGTCCTTCAGGGGTAGTTCTGAGTTACAAAATGCTCATGAAATATATATGTGGGGTAACCAGATAGGTAGGTTTTAACGTTGCAAATCTGCAACGCCTGTCTCCGGAGGGTTAAGCAATGTGAAACGCTTGGTCTCAGATTTTGTAAGAAAAATAATAAAAAATTTCCCCCCAAAATGTGACTTTTAGTCCAGTGTGACTTATATATGTTTTTTTCTTAATCATTATACATTTTATGGCTGGTGCGACTTATACTCCGGCGCGACTTATGGTCCGGAAACTACGGTACGTTAAAAATATTCATCATCATCACCTTTATTTATAAAAGCACCTTACAGACATATATCATGTCACCAAGGTGCTGCACAAGACTAAACTAAAAAGATAAAAACAAAGAATATATAGGAACCCAATAAAAAAATTAAAAACTGCTAAATACAAAACATCAGTTCACACACAGATTTAAAAGCCAGATTATAATAATGGGTCTTCCGCACCTTCTTAGAAACCTCTACTGACGTGGAGAGCCGCACAGATAATGGAAGATCATTCCATAATTTTGGGCCTGCTACCGAAAAAGCCTTGTCTCCTCTTGTTTTGAGCCTAGTTGCGGGGACTAGAAGCATATGGTGACTCTCTGAGCGGAGCCAACGACTTGGTATATATGGCTGTAGCAAGTCAGATAAATATTCTGGTGCCATCCCATTCAATGCCTTAAAAACCAATAAAAGAATTTTAAAACGCACTCTAAAAAGAAAAATATTGAAAACTTGCTCAAAGGAAAATATATTTCATTAAGGAAATAACTTATAAACTTACCGATTTAATACTTTTTATTCACAGAAAGATAGTTTTCATGAAAAAGCACCACAAACCTCCACACAAACTCCGTGTGAGCTTCAGGTCGCTGGTGTTCCACAGAGTTAGCTCCGGTTGTAGCTAGGTAGCTACCTCCGTTAGCTTAGCTCCCACCTCCGGGTTAGCTTTGGGTTAGTTTCAGGCATCAACATATCCTTATTGGATATATATATATATATATATATATATATATATATATATATATATATATATATATATATATATATATATATATCGATGGGTTAAACACATGAAACCAAAAACTCATTTACTGTACATTTACTACTTTTAAAAGTCTGACGATGAAACACATTTTATTGTTGTAATTGATGTGTTTAATAATAAAAGTTATATATTCGATCAGAGAACATCTCCTATCCTGTAGGTTCCCTCTCAAATTGATAGATAGACAGACAGACACACAGACATAACTTTATTCATCTCATAGAGAAATTCACAGTGCTAGCAGCAAATACATAGAAACATGAAGCTTCTTCCTAAAAAGGGATAAAAACAGATAAAGATTGAAAGATAAAATAGTCTGGCACATTTATCCTTTACTTTCTTCTCTCCTCTTCCATAAAGACAAACTTGATAGCTATGCCCAACAATCTATTCCCTCTTATTTAAGTATCTGATGAGTGGATTGTAAAATAGGGCCACAGTGTTATAGTCAACAGTTAATTAACAGGCAGTTAATTGTGATCTCTTAATAGATGAAATAGTTAAGGAAGAACAGATAAAGTGTATCAGAATAAGGTCAGAGGTTAAAGATTTATGTTAAGGATGTGAATATAGCACATGATACTTTTTTTAAAATACATAAGCCTTTATATGGTAAGAATTGTCCTGTACAGATATGCAGGAACAAGTAAAGTAAAAATGTACAACCTTGGTTAACTCGGGGACTAATGAAATCCTGTTGGAGGAAGAAGATATTATCTAGAGATTTAGTCAGATTTCGATCTAAATCCACAGAAATGAAGTACAAGACATATAAAAATAAACTTACATCAGTAATAAGGCAAGTGACAAAAGATTACTATAATATTAGGTTGAAGGAAAGTACAGGTGATGTGAAAAGAACATAGAGAGTTTTGAATTGTGTTGTAATTATCCAGATTACTTTATTAAAGGAGATAAGATCTTGAGGGATAAAGGTGAGGTGGTGAATGAATTTAAGTCTTTTCTTGTAAACATAGGTCCAAATTTGGCCAAATCTCTCGAAATAGAAACAAGTGAAGGTGGAAAAATACAAGGTGGCAGTAATGTTCTACAGTCTGTGTTTTTAGGGGATGTAAGTGAAGATGAAACCTTGACGATAGTAAAGAAAAGTAAAAAAAAATCCACTGAGTGTGATGGGATCGATATGATTAGTGCAAAGATAACAGCTGATTATGTTGTTAAACTTCTTATATTTATAATTTGTCTGTTCAGAGTGGTATATTTCCAATAAATTAAAACTGCTAAAATAATACTGATATTTAAAAATGGTGATAGACATAGTTTGGATAATTAAAGACCGACCTCAGTGCTTCCCCAGTTTCCAAAATTGTTTGTAAAATGGTTTGTACAAAAACTAGACAGCTTTGAGAACAATAAGTTGCTGAGTGAGAATCAAAATGGATTTGGATCAACTGAAAGTACACTCTTGGCACCACTAGAATTAAATGAAGAAATCACAACTGCAATAGAAATGAAGCAATGCATGGTGGGTGTTTTTTAAAAAATTTATTTAAGGAAAGCTTTTGATACTACAGACCATAGTTTCTTACTTTTTAAGTTGAAGGATTATGGGATAATAGGGGTAGCTTATGATTGACTAAGTAGTTATTTGAATAAAAGAAAGATCAAATTTCAGACTTTCAATTGATTACATATGGTGTCCCACAGGGTTAATTGATTATTTATTTTTTCATTAGTTGGACAACGCAGAGCCAGGTACAGAAAAACTGCGATAGAAGCTTTGCTATGTGAAGTATCACAAGTACACCTGTGCCAAGTGTAGACAGCAGGATCACATGGTTTGTGAAAAATGCAAATAATACATAATGTCTGTAAATGGTGGAAAGAAGAAGAGAGGGGATTGGAACTGAATGATATGTAAAAAAATGTATATTTCCTGAGATTTGATGGAAAACGTCCAATTAGACGAACAACCCAAGAAGATATTAAGCTGGGGGGATGTATGGGGCTAGGATTGGGACAATATTCTATGTAACCTGTACCAAGTTTTGTAACTTGGAACATGTTTCATGACATGTAACTTTGGATTCGTAACTTTAATTTTCTAACTTGTAATTCTCAATTTGTACTTGTATTTCTTGTTTTGTAACAGGAAGTTTTCATTTTGTACATGTATTTTTTATTTTGTAAAATCAAACTTTCATTTTGTACATTTACTAACCATTTTGTAACATCAAACATTCATTCAGAAACATGAAACTTTCGGTTTTTACCTAGCAGACTTCCAAAATAAATAAATAAAACAATGTACAAGTCTGAAATCAAAACACACATTTCATTCTACAGGTACAAACCTCAAATCTACAGTGTTACAAATCTTTTTGTCTCAATTCTAGCTTGGGTGGGAGGAACTTGGGTGGAACCAATGAGAGCACGAGTCTGACAAAAACATTATCAGCCACAGTATTGTTTTAGAAATCAGTGATGATCAAAACCAAATAGCATGATTTCATCATGTGTACAAGCATGTGCCAACTCCATGTAGGGGACCATGGACCTAGTCTTTAGTCACCTTTCATAGGAAAAATATACACAATACAGACTTATTGTGAGTCCTTTTGGATGCTTTTTCATTAAATCTTTTAAAACACACTTGTGTGCCTGAACATTTTGTGAGAGTTCATCTTGCATATTTGCAAATTATTCAAGATGTGGGATGTTTTTGTAAATAAGGTACACTCTTGTTTTTGTTCCTGCTGTAAAATTTTCCATGTCACACACAGATTTTGGCTGTTGGAGATGTTTTGAGCAAACAGATGCAAATAACTGCAAATGTGAGTGCCAGCTGATTGGTGTGTTTACACAACTATGACTGAAGGACAATGGACGGGCCCAGGACGCTAATGAGTAACCAGAATTACATTTCTTTAGTAAAGCTAGAAAGAAAAGGATCTTTTATGTATCGCCTCTCAAGATAAAGATCATGAGGCGTTTCACACAAAAAGTATGAGAAAGATTTCAAAAAAATTTTAAAATATGTTTCAAATGAGAGGAAAACAATCAATAAAAATTGTGATGAAAAAATTTATGTGAGGGAAGAAAGAGAGAAAATGATTGCGGGAAAGAGCAGAATAAGGAGAGGGTGATGAGGGTCACGTCAAAACCAGCTTGAACAGGTGAGTTTCAGCTGCTTTTTAAAGGAGACCACTGAGTCCACTGATCTCAGGCTCAGGGGGAGAAAGTAGCTGGTGTTAACTGCAAAGGACCTCAGCCTCAGAAGGTGGAAATGGCTTTGGCCCTTCTTAGACAGAACATCTTTTTTGTGCGACCCATTTGATTTCTTGTTGAGGTGAAATTCTATTTAAATAAATTAATTAGACATAAATCTTTATTTTCATTTCATTTATTTATTATCGGAAGCTTGTTCAACCAGCGGCCAGCTCCGGACTCTGATTTATTTCTCATCCAGTCCCACCTGGTGCATTTGCTGATTGGTTCTTTTTTCCATTTTCCCATTTTTTCCATTTTTTTATTTTGATTCTGGCAATCAATACATTTTTTGTACAGCGCCTTCCACTGCCTTTATGGAAACCCAAGGTGCTGAACATGGCAAACATTAAACATTAAATCCAGTGTTTCTTAGATTTCCCCTCTTGGTAACACTTTGTAATAATGTTTTGTTAATAAACATTTATAAGTGTTTAGTAAGTCATTAACATATAATTAGCAACGTCTTAGATAATAATGAACAAATTATTCTTAAAGGATTGTGATGACATAAATACATTTCTAAGTGTTTAGTAAGTTATTAACAGATCACCAACAAGGTGTTAGGTAGTATATATCATTTATTTGTAAAGGCTTGAGTTGACATTTACAAATGTTTAAATAATGATTAACTTGACTTTTACAAACGCTAAATAATGATTAGGCAAACATTTACAAATGCTCAATAACACAGTTGGTAATGTTTATAGAACATGTTTAATTTTCTAAAGTCACAGTTGTCATCGGTTATATATAAAATTTTGATGCACCAGTCATTTATAAATGATTAACTAAACATTTTTAAATGATCATGACTGATTAGACAGATTTTGAACATGCATGTAAATATTGGTGAAGTTTAAAAAAAAATCCCCACATTCATAAACTCTGTTCAGGTTATTTATTTATTCATTTTAACTTTCTTTTGAATACAAGAGGGATTCTTAATCGGATTTATTTTATTTAGCCTTGGCCCCCAAAATGCTTTGAAACGGCCCTGGGTGTTACACTGAGTTTTGAAGGTGGTCTGAAAAGTATCAAATATTGGAAATATTGCATACTTATAAATTATTGCTTTGTAAAATAAAAAGGTGTGGTGGGATAAATCTGCCTGCCTTTTACTTTTCAAGCACTTTGGGATTTTTTTCTTGTTTTTTTATTTGGATATTTTCCAATTCTGTCTGTCTCTGATCTTCCTGTAACTCCTCTAAATCTAAATCCTTCTCTTCTGGCACTCACAGAGCACAGTCGCTTCTGCTTTGCTCCCTTATCTTTTTCCCAAGGCTCTTTTTGTCCCATCTGCCTACAGAGCGCTTCTCTGCATTTCCTCTGGAAATCACTATTTTTCAGAAATGGATTTAATTAATTGGTCATTCAACGCGATTGATACGATTTTTTCTACGATGAGAACAGAGGAGGGGGCTCGCGCTTGCCCTCACGGGACACACGCAGCGGGATATATGCTCGATTCCTGGAAGAAGTGGAATGTCATCTGTCTCTCTCAGCTGTCCATTGATGACGTCGAAGATGTGTGGATATTTGGCCTGATGATCACTGGATTTCTTCTGATTGGAGTGGGAGGATATCTGGTTTTCCGAAAAATTGGGATGACGGGAGCGATTGGAGGGCGACCCGCACCCATGGACGGCACAGTCCGAGCGGAGACCTCACAGACTGGGACGTTACTCGAGGTGAATCGCAAGCTGGACAGTGCCTTAGCTGCATTACCGGTGTTAGTGCACAAAATGGATGTCATCTCGGAGAGGGTCACCAGACGGTGTGGAGATGTTTAATCACCGAATTGGCTTCACTGGAGGATTTGAATGATCAATACAGACTTTAAGGCAGAGAGGAAAATTACCTCTGCCTGACCCAAACAAAGTCCTGTTATCCAGTCTGACGCCATAAGCAGCCTTGGAGTTGCGTGCAAAAACCCCCACAATGGAAGGAATGCAGACAAATGCTGTGAAAACCCTACCTATCCCCCCCCCCCACCGCCCCACCCCCCACCCCCGCCTTCAGATTGTGGTCTCTGCATCGAGGTCATCAAGAGGGAGGCACTCACTGTGCTCTGTGCTTTCCCATGACCTCCCACCCACCTGTGGATTCAGTTGGCCGAGCGCCACACAGGCAGCTCCCACTGAGGAAACCAGGGTCCCAGCCCCTCCCCCCTACCTACCGGGTCTCATGTTGTGAACTGTGACGTTCGTGCTAATATGTTGAGGTGTTTTTTTGCATAGCAGAGCTACACCCTGCCGGTGTAACCCTGTTAATGCCTTTTTCTCCCTCCCCGAACTCTCCTCATGTAATCCCCTCTTCATCTATTGAAACGAGCGCCGTTATGGCTGCTCTCGTGGTCTGCCTGTATCTGTCCTGTCTATATGTGTGTGCGTAATCTTGGTCAGGCTGTTCTGTGGAGTCAAGTTCCTATGCTCTGGTTCGCTTGAGCGCTGGCAATAAAATTCTCTCTGATTCTCTGATTCTCTAAAAAAACAGTTTACTGGCTTCTTACTTTTTCATCTCATGAGTTACATTTGAACGTATGGCGCTATTAGCGCCTGCATGGTCGGGGTTTGGTCGGGCTGGATGGTGTGAGTTCAGTCCCAGTGTAGTGTTCATATATAAATCCACATGGCATGGCAACCCTGACCCTAACCACAACCACCCTGTCACCAAAAATTAATATTTAGCATAATGGTTGGGATAAGGGTTGAGGTAACGATTAGGACAGGCTATTTTTGTGAGTAGATGGTTGCAACTCACAGCTTGGTGCAAAAGAAACAGATCTTGAGGGGGCACACATGTCGACGTAACACCGCATCTCCTTGGATGTGTAAGATGTCCAGCTCCCCCATATTTTGATCCCTTCTCCGGGATGAAAAACCGGACATCTACATCAGGAAACCCCCTCCGCAGGCGCCCGGGTCAGTGAGTGAAAAGTGGACATGTCCGGGGAAAAGAGGACATATGGTCACCCTAACGTCGGTCATATTGTCCAACGATTTAAAGTTTTTCATCTGACAATATTAAATACTACGGTAACGTCTGTGTAAGCGCCATTTAAGGTTTAAATATATTTAACTGTTTATCTTGTCACATTTGTTTATGTGTCTACGTAATGACTATTTTGTATTCATAAATATTCTTGGTTATCTCAATGAGAAACGTATACATTTACAATGTGTCAGCAGTAGAGGGCGCAGTTTGTGTTTTTACCAGAAGAAGTCGGTCTCTTCTTGTGTTGTTTTAAAATAAAGATGGACGGTGGACCACACAGTCATTTTACCGTGTGTGACGACGTCTGATGTTGTCCGACGCGTAAAACGGTTGTGTCGTTCATTCTTTATAGAAGAGGTTAAAGCTTGAGAACTACAGGAACCAACATAAACGAAGAGTAACCTCTACAGTCCGACAGTCCGACGTGTTTTCGCACACACTGCTATCTTTCTCTCAGTTGTGTGATGTGATGACTTGTGTGAGGTCAAAGGTTAATGGTCGCACTGATAGCAGGTTTCAAGGTTTAGGCTCAGTTTTACAAACTGAGTCTTTCATTTGATTTTAACTAGAATAAAAGCTCGTATGAACACTGACCTGCTGCTGTTCTAAAGAGAAATCTGTTGAATGAACCTGAACTTTTGTCTCTGATCAGCTGAAGAAAAGCTCCAACATGCTCCTCCCCCTGTTCCACCTGTTTACTCTCACCTCTCTGACAGGTAACCCAGACTCTTTAATCAGTTAAGGTTTAGTGATATCTGACCAGTTGTGTGTAAAAATGAAACTTGTGCTGTCTGTTGAGAGATTAAATTATAAAACTGTGAATTGTTTTAAATAATATTAAAGAGAAGAAGTTTGAATCACATCTTATTTTATTTTTAACAAGGTCAGGCTTTTTAACAGTGTCTGTTTTTCTTCCATGTCTGACATGAAGAGGGACAGGTTCTCTGTTCAGGTGTAAACTGCGCCTCAGGGATGGACTGCATCAGTATAAACGGGGTTCTTCAGTGTGCCGACCCCTGTGACCACTACTCTGTGCTGAACGATAGCTGGCGCTCAGTGGATAACGCAAACAACCCATTACACTGTGATCGGAATATCAACTGGGCCGGCTGGTATCGTTTCTTTCTGGGCCAAGCTGATGCTCGTATTCCAGAGAAGTGTGTAGCAGAACTCAGATGTGGAACCTACGCTCCATTGTGGATCACAGCGCCTCACCCCACACAGATGAATCAAACTGTAACTCGCTCTGTTTGTGGTGCCTGGAGTGGTTCCTGCTGCTATTTGTCTTCAAACCCCATCCAGATCAAACTCTGCAATGGATTCTATGTCTACAAACCTGTATATCCTACATGGTGCGACTATGCATATTGTGCAGGTTTGTTGTCTATTCCTTCAGTTAAATGCAACTGCAGCAAAGGTTAAAGGATGCACTGGGTGAAGGATGGATTTTAAATAATATACAATTTTATTTAACAGCTTGGTCATCAATAAATGCTTGTTTTAAAACAGCAGGACTCAAGATATGTGTATTAAGTCGTTGACTTAAAGCCGTTGACAATATGTAGTTTTTACCGTTAATCTCTGGAAATATCCATCGAATTGTTGTTAAAAATGAATTAAAGGGCGTCCAGTTGTTGAGAAATATGGGTGACTTTGTAACATATAACCTAAAAAAATCAGGTCTAAAATCACTGGGAGTGGGTCTAAGAGTGTTTCTCAAGGTCAAGGTGCCTGGCCTTCCTTGGTCAAAGAAAACGGTTAACTGGAACAGACTTGCATCACATGACCGCAGCTTCCACGGTGGTCACGTAACGTCAAGTGACACGGGAGATAACGTTATATTTTATACGTATTAGTTTCAACATAAATATTTAACAAGACTTTTACTTTCTAGATTGTGTATATGTTTATTAAATTAAAAATAAGAGTTACTACCCGCTAGCCAGCAAAGCTGCAACTACTAAGCAACTAACCAACCACAGATAACTTATTTGGATCTAAAAAAAACCCACTTTTAATTAGTTACTTTTAAACTTGAAATTTGCTCCGAAGTAGCTGCCGGCTTCTGATCCGCCGTCCTTTTGAAAATACCGCGTTGTTTTCTGGGTAATTTTTGACCAAGGCTAGGCTACAAGACACCTCCCGTGTGTCCTCGCTCAGCTAGCTAAACGGCTACAAACGGAGAACACATGCCTCGGTAGAACATGAACATTGGAACGCGTCTTGGCGGCTCCCGATGACGTATCTCCTAGGCAACCGGGGCGGGGCCAAGACATCAAGACAAGGTTCCTTGGCATTGAGAAACACCCTATGTCTCTGGGCGATGCCATATTAGATGTCACGATTACTTCTACGGGAGCCTGTGAGGACAAAATTCATTTACTGATTGTAAGAAACGGTTGCAAAACTTTTACCACTCATAAACGTTGTTTTACACATTGAACTCTTCACTTGCTGCCAGTGATGAAAGGGTGTCTGATGTGCTTTTCATTGTGCTGGAGATGGCACTTCCCAGGGCTTATTGGCCTTAAAGAATTAAAGAATTCACATGAGAAGTTAGACGTGGTTCAGTGTTAAAGATATTGAATGGCATTATTTTATTTCAATATTCAGTTGTACGTTCTACTGTTGGGGAGTCGTCAACACGTTTGGCATAGACCAAGCAGCAATGACTTTAAATTTATTTCAAATACCTGTTTGGTTGTTTTTTGAAAGTTGTTAATAAAGGTTTTTGAAAAAAGTATCAGAACGACCAGCATTCCGATTGATTACCCAACACTCCATGTCTAAATTCTACAATTATTTGCTCACTTAAAGCCTTACTGCACACTTTCTCCAAGTGCACTTTGCTTAAGACTGCAGGGCGAGTATTGGGATTGGGCCAAAGACGCAGAGTCAGCAATCACACTCCATTCATCCCAACTGCTCCGCCCCTCAATCAAGTGCCTAACGTGCAGCAGCTGGCACACAGAATGGGATGGGTGGAACACGTCTCACCACGCAACATTTTCAGTGTTCTTACTTTTGATTTTATTAATTCTAATTCAACAATTTTAGAACAGTTAACAAAAATACTAGAAGGCATCAGTAGAAATGTGATGCAGGCTTTGGAGGTTGTCCGATTTAGAGACACAGATTTTTTTTCTCCCCAGAACTATATTTCCCAATCCCCGAAGGCTTCAGGGCATCAGGACAAACCCAGAACAGCATCACTCTGCAGTGGAATAAAATGGACAACATCAGCTTTGTGCTCCAGTTTAACGGTGCAGAGACAAACATCAGTGCACCAAGCGGAGACGGACCAGTAACCTACACAGTCTCATCTCTCGCTGCTGGAACCACGTACACGTTCACTCTCTATTCTGTGTCTGGCAGCATCAGAAGCTCTGGAGTTAGCATCACTGCAGCTACTGGTGAGATCCTCTGTGACCTTTGACCTTCTGTGTGTTGGTCCTCAGCTAATTTACTGTAGAAACAGAAGAGAAAATGTATTTAAATGATTATATTTAAAACTCAAGCACAAATATGAATTCATCCTGATTTATTTTCTGTTTTCATGTCGACAAAAATCTTCTTGATGAGATTTTCTTTGACCTTTGACCTACAGACAAAAGTAAGTAAGGAATTTGTTTCAGCCATTGTTGAGATTCTTAATATTTTCTGAGAGAATGAAACCAAATTTTGTTGAATCTGATCCATGTTGACGTCTTTAGGCTACATTGTGATGCTGAAGGTCAAACTCAAGCTTGGTGACCACCTGTCAGTGTCACAGATGGAAGATGTTTTATCAAAGGTGAGGCTGAATTAGGATTGTTTTACTGAGTATTTAATGATGTTTATTATTATTATTAATAATAACATTATTCTTAATTCCAGGTCTTCAGACAACGAGGGCTTCCACCACAGATTTCTCTGAAAGTTCGTTCTGTTAAACCAGGAACCCAGAAGGACAGTCGAGTCTGAAATCAATTGTTTTAGTTTTTCTTTTCTTTCACTGAAATATTGAGAACTAAAAGTGTATGCTACAGTAGCTAAAAATAGATCACGTGCATTGCGGGGTGTAGCCATAGACATGTATGCATGTGTTTTGCATGAGTGCTTATGGGTCTGAGTCGCTCCGCTCATCCTAAAGTTGTATTTTCATCTCCAGATAAGATCGGATGTCAGAGGAGAGTTTTTTATTCATTCTTCAGTCGGGTAAGGTCTGCGACCACATGAAACAGCTGGGAAGGGAAACAGGTCAAGCTATGACAGACAAAGGAAAGATTATCACAGTGGGGAGCAGAAACAACGATGGGATAGGCGTACATTTGTTTCTTACACTTTTGCCAGTGGGAAAAGCTCTACGTCTGAGAATGAAAAGCTGGTACTAGCAACGCTCAGATGTGGAGTTATCCAGGAGGCAGTGGTGTAAATGATGGAGTCCAGTTGAACTTCTCGACCAAACAGCATCTAGTTATAGAAGAAATAGGCTTTTGACCAGCAGTGAGTGGTATGTAAAAAGTAGTGACAAATAATAACTTCAAAGTAACTAAAAGAACTTGAACAAAATGCCACAGCACAGTGATTAACAAGTAAATGTTTGAAAATAAAAGTTTGAATTTAGTTTCTGTTGACTTGTTTTGATCGATGTTTGTGTTTCTTCAACTGGCAAATGTGGTTTGTTTGTCTAAAGCACCCAGCAGCACTTGTACTGTGACGTCAACTGTGCAACAGGCATTGGCAGAGTTACATTTTATTTTGAAAATCTTCCATACATTTTTTTCCATAATAACCAAAGCCATTTATCTTTTTGTTTTGTTCATCTTAGTGAAGCACTTGGTATTTCTTTCTGTGTGTGAAGTCCTGCCTGACTAAACTTTACTCAGTGACCCAGTTCTTTAACAAAAAAAATGAATATTTATGGTAATTTTTTTATTTTTATGCATAAGTTGAATGATGTTTTAATAATATGAAGAAAATTTGGGGTAACTCCTCAATTGTGCATGAAACTATAGATAGAGTGAAATTTTTTCTAGAGTGGTCATCTATGGAAACCTTGGAGTGAAGAGAAAATTTAGACCTAAGTTCACTTAGTAAAGTAAGTATATTTTATTTAAATAGCACTCATCACAGACAAAAAATCACAAAGTGCTTCACATAGAATCTTTGCTCCAGTGAGAAGCCTCGCTGTAGAGTTATTGACTTCTAATTATTGATTCTCTATGTTGTTATAAGTTCATTGTGTTTATTTCTTAATTCTAATTTTGCTTATTTATTTTTTCTTGCACCAAGTACCACAGCAATTTCCTAAAGTTGTGATTTTCGCACATTTGGCAATAAAACCGTTCTGATTCTGATTCTGACCAACTGAAGGTGGTCAAGGGCTTTTTTGTTAAAACATGTGAAAAGTGTGTTACAGTAATCTAGACAGGAGAAGATAAAGGCATGGATGACCATTTCAAGGTCATGTTTTGTCACCAACCTTCTCAGTTTGGAGATAGTTCTTAAATGATAAAAAACAGTTTCGGACCAATGTTTCTGAGTGACCTTCAAGAGACACTGATTGGTCAAAAACAACACCCAAATTCCTCTAGTTTGACTTGATGGCAGAAAATAAATGACTAAATTTTTGACTAATCAGGGGAACCGTGCTCTCAGGGGCAATGATCAGACATTCAGTCTTTTCAGAGTTTAACTGAAGGAAGTTATCTTCTAGCCAGCTGGTGATAGCTGATAGACACTCTAGTAATTCAGTTTATAGAACTCAGAATCCTTAAAGGAGCAGTACAGCTGAATATCATCTGCATATAGGTGGTAAGAGACATAATGAAAATAATCAGTTGTCTGTCCAAGAGGGTGTATGTACAGTAGAAACAACAGTGGACCCAAAACACAGCCTTGGGGTACCCCACAAAACAGATCAGTAGAATATGACATGATTTGGTTTACACAGACACTGTAACTTCTGTTAGAAAGGTACAATCTAAATCAGTCTAGAAAAGTTTCAGAGATCCCCACCAAGTCACTAAGTCTGTTAATTGAGGTGCTGTGATCAACGGTGTCAAAAGCTGCAGAAAGATTTAACAATACTAACAATGTGAATACCCCGTGGTCTGCAGCCATCATGATGACTGCAGCTGTTTTCTGACGTTGAAGCCCAGAAACGGAGATTCTAGCCGCTCAGTAATGTGTTCACGACTTAAAGAGAAAGTGTTCAAACTAACTTCCAGACAGAGCAGATATAACTCCAGCGAGCAGCGACACGCTCAAACCAGCATGACTCTGTGGTCGTGTTTCCTCCACGACACACAACAACGTGGTCAAGCTGCTCAGACATGTTCATCAGCACAAACCTATGTGAGCACCTGTTGTCATCTAATGTTGTCGTTATTATGATGACGATGAACAAAACAACAGGAGTCTCCTCCTCAGCTCAGATCAACCCCATGATGCAGGTATCTGCTGGAACAGGTGAGCATCACAGTAAACCAGTGCAGCAAACTGAGCTTTAAATGTGTGTGTGTGTGTGTGTGTGTGTGTGTGTGTGTGTGTGTGTGTGTGTGTGTGTGTGTGTGTGTGTGTGTGTGTGTGTGTGTGTGTGTGTGTGTGTGTGTGTGTTTCTCCTATGGTCTCACCCACTGCTGCACTTGGCCCTGGAGTGTCCTCGGGAATGGAAGCAATAAGGACAGGAGGCATGGTGGAAGGCCTCTGTCCCAACACCTCGTCCATAGGGACAAACCAGGGCCAGGTTTCAGCAGTGGGCTTTCCGCTGACTCCCTCTCCTGACCCTGGATACTTGCATTCCTACAGACAAAGGGAATTAGAATTACAAGGCTTTATTGTCATTTAACAACAGAGAACACTGTGGGCATAATGAAATTACAGATGCTCCTTAAAGGTACTGGTTCTGGATGAGAATAGAGAGGAATAGAAGAACAAAGTCAGATTATAAATCATAGTTGATAAAACATGCAATAAACAATATTTTAATTTATCAACATGGGAGATGAAAATTGTGTTCTGTTTTTTTCCGCCTAAAATGAAATTAAAAACATTAAATCAGTAATGTGGTTTCTTAAAAATGAACTTAAATAAACATTAAACTTAGTTTTCGTTATTTTTGGCGTTCGTTACATGATTACATAAGATGCAAGCTCTTTTACGGTGAGTTTGTTCCTATTAGACTTTCAAGCAAGTTTACGGTGGGGTGTTAACCTTAAAACAAATGATGAGAAGCGTTATTCGCTAAATAGACACACACACACACACACACGGGAATTATGACGGGACCACCATACAAGCTCGTTCTCGCTGATTTCTGCTTAAAATGTACTTATACAAACGAAAAATGTCTATAAACAGAACCGCTTTCAGCTTAGTTTTCTACCGCTATTTTCTTTTAAAAAGCCTGCTGGGATCAAGCTAGTTTACGGTGGGTTTTTTCCTATTAAACATTCAAGCTGGTTTTCGGTGGGGCATGTTTTAGCCTTAAATTACATGAAAAAAACAATTTGCGGTATTAGATCGTATATAAAAAACAAACCAAAAGTGCCCAAACACGTATTTTATTTTTTTGACCGCTAATTTTTTAACTAACTTACATTTTAAGCTGTACTGCTGTCCCGCTCCGTCCGCCGTTGTTGCGAGTGTCGAGTCCAGCGGCCGGCGCGCAAAGCATGCTGGGATACCCTTGCTCCTGTGAGGATCCATCAGACCCATCCTCGAAATGTGGGTGGAGCGAGGACGCGTTTGAGGACGCGAGAATGAGGATTCTTGGAATTCGGACAGTACTCGTCGCTGCGCTTTGACGTCATCGACCTCAAAATGCGCTCTCACAAGCATCCTACCCCTGGATTCGGACACAGCCATAGAGAAACATTTAGAAAGGATTGTCAAAACTTGTTTTTTAGGCACTTCCACTATTTGCGATTTATTTTTAAATAGCTGTTAAAACAGCAAAACAACTGTCATCTGGTAACTTTTGAGTTCCATTTGTTAAGTTTTTTTTAAATAATCAGTCAGAAAATACGTTTCTGAGATGGGCTTTTATTTTGAAAAACAGTGGCTCGACCCTTTAACGTAACGCTGAGGGCTCACTTTACCGTGAATCGGCGAGTGGAGGCTGGCTTTACCACAATCTTCAGATCGGTAGGTGGCGGTAATGCATCTAAAGTTGTTTGCTAATTGCCATTAAGCGACAACAAAAACCCCTGTGCATGCGCAACCCATTCGGCGCCGGTCGCATCATCTGGAATTCTAGAATGTCCAAGAAAGATCCCGCCTTTCTCTCATTTGATTGGCTAAAAAGGTTCTACTACGATTGGCTAATTTATTTAGCAACAAACCGGCTATCCTCGCTAAGTAGGGTGACAAGATCTCCCGCTTTGTTCCGTCGGACAGTCTCACATTTTCTTTACTTTTCACGCGTCCCGCAAATTGAGATTCATGTCCCGCATTATTGACAGTTTCCTGTTTCGAGTTTCAATCTTATAAAAGAAACTGTGGAGAAATTTGCCTGTTGCTGTCAATCAAACAGAGGTGGGACTATAAAGAGCAAGTCACCCCCAAATCAACTTTTTTTTCGCTGATAAACTACATAAACGAGTGTCTAATTGTGCTGTAGACACGTGTAGTTAATAATTTGGCACTTCAGTGCATCTTAGTTAAAATTTTAATATTCTGCCTAAAACTGTCAGTGTTGCGCCATTAAAAACTGCACTGTATTTGAATTTAAATCTGCCACCGCTATTGGCTAAGAGGTATGCAATGATGTTAACTGGTACATGATGATGTCACAATGCTGTTGTGAGCCTGTGTGTGTGTGTGTGTATGTGTTAGCGGCTCCGCCCTCTCGGTCTGCCTGGCAACAGCATTTGTTGCATTTTTCAAACATGAAGTGGGAGTGGAGTAAGTTTCTTGTAGGGGGTGACTTGCTCTTTAACGCAGATCCAGAGCATGTGTGGAGCGCACCCGAACCACCAAAACAAGCGTGAGTGAGCACGGAGGAGAAAATGTTTATGTTAATTCATTTAGTAAATGCTTTTATCTAAAGCGACTTACAATTTATAACCTATAGGGCATATTGTGTGAAAAGGCTGTAAACTCGTGAATTAAACGTGTTCAGAGACACTCAACAGAGTCTTTGTTGTTTCTGAGTCGTGTTTTCATGTCTCGGCGCGGAGTCTGATATGAAGAGGTCAAAAGCAGGTTTTCCAGTAATTAGACAGGTCCATAATAAATACAATGGAGGTTCTAACACAGACAAGGTGCTGCGTTTTCAGATATCTGCATACATGCTGAGCCCCTTAAAGCACAGTGAAGAAATAAGCTTTGATCGCTTATTCTCAGAAATTTGAGGCAAAAAGGAACACTAAGAAACTATTATTAGATCTGATCAGAATTTTTAGAGGTTAGAATTTGATGTTTATTCTCTCACCTAAAATCAAGAAGAGAATTGTTGTCATGTTTAAAAAAATGTTTTGTTTCTGAATTAATTAAACAACAGTAAAAAAAGTATGGATATTTTTTCAATGAGATGCTGATTTTAGTGGAAAATTTATTAAAAACAAACAAATTGATCTAAAAAATATTACTGGTACTTTTACAATCTTTCTGTTGTGGAAAACATTCAATGAAAACTCCAAAAAACTGCTTAAACCTGCAGGGTTTTATTACTGTGGGGCTATCTATATAATTAAAATGATCAGAGCCACTACTGAGTTATGTTGTGAAGTGTGTGTGTGTGTGTGTGTGTGTGTGTGTGTGTGTGTGTGTGTGTGTGCGTGCGTGCGTGCGTGCGTGCGTGCGTGTGTGTGTGCGTGTGCGTGTGTGTGCGTGTGCGTGTGCGTGTGCGTGTGCGTGTGTGTGTGTGTGTGTGTGTGTGTGTGTGTGTGTGTGTGTGTGTGTGTGTGTGTGAACAGTGATGTCTTGGGTCTGGGTCTAAAAGGCTGAATATACGTTTTGTTTGTTTTTTTCTCATTACATTGGAACTTCATGTTGTCCCACACTAAGTAATCTGTGTCCCACATTTGGCAAGTTGGGATCTGCGGGGACCGTATCCTCTAAGTCAGGGGTGTCAAACTCCAGTCCTCAAAGGGCCGTAATCCCACGTTTTAGCGTTTCCCGGTTTCAGCACACCTGATTTCAGTCACCAGTTGATTAATAGGCTTCTGCAGTGTTTGATGATCTGCTGCACAGGTGAATTATCTGTGTTGGAACAGGGAAAACACTAAAAGATGCAGGACACCGGCCCCCGTGGACCAGAATTTGACACCCCTGCTCTAAGTGCTGTCCTTCTGCCACCAGCAGAAAGCTGTTTTGGAGAGTTTTGTAAAGGCAACGTGAACTTAGTGCTATAATAATCATTATGTCCTGTTATGCAAAATAATTTATGTTTTATCTCTCATAAAAAACTGAAAACCGTGCACCCAATCGTGGAGATCCCTTCCAGCCAATCAGAGGTGTGAAAGGCGGTACCTTTCTTGGTCATCATGGCGCTCACCGGGCCTGGAGCGGAAGCTACTGGTACGTTCTGTTGAACTTAAATGTATATTGTTGGTTTTACAGACTATGTGAGTGTAACAAAAAGCTGCTTTAAACGTTATTCTGAGGATGAAACACAAGAAACCTCTCTGGTACCGTAGTAAGGTAGTCAACCAGCTACAAACCCATCCGTCCTCTGCTCCGGACGCGTCTCAACACAATAAAATACTCCAATAATATCTGTAGAACATTTCAAAGCTAGTCTGGTGTTACGGTAAAGCTGCAGCAGCTGCTTGTTTTCTCCATGGACTGGATCTGTCCTCAGCTGATGTCATTACTGTCATGTGTTGTTCTGAAGCAGCATCTTCATCAGCTCTCCTGCTTTGTTTCTATTGCAGCTGTTAGCTAAACATGCTAAATAACGCCTGAGGATCGGTCAGCTGTGGCTGAGTCATCGTGTTTGCTCCACATGGATCTGGACAGGATGAACTTGGGTAAGGCCACACAACGTGGGTGTGCGTTTAAGATTCAAGATTTATTGTCATTGCACAGGTGTAAAATTTACTTGGCGGTAGTAAAATAAAATAAGGTTAAAATAGATGTCACGCTCACACACACACACACACACACACTGACACACCTTTCGCACACACAGCCAGTTTAAGGTGCAAAACATGTAGAAGTATAAATGTAAAAGCAAGGAGTCCCAGCAGAAAAAAGTTGCATTAACAGGTGAACAGATCTGTCTAACAGCATAGTTACAGCTGAAGGCTAGGTGGATAGATTAGAATAGACTTTATTAATCCCACAGTGGGGAAACGTCACACACGTCAGCAGCTAAACAGTACTAATGTAACTCTGTCCCCATTACTCAGAATTTAATGTGTTGGAACCAGGGCTCTTACGGGCAGCAGTAGCTCAAGAGGTTGGGTTGGTTGTCGGGTAACGGGAAGGTTGCAGGTTCGATCCCAGCTGTTGTGTCCTTGGGCAAGACACTTAACTCGCCTTGCCTGCTGGTGGTGGTCGGAGGGACCGGTGGCGCCCGTGCTCGGCAGCCTCGCCTCTGTCAGTGCGCCCCAGGGCAGCTGTGGCCACATCGTAGCTCATCACCACCAGCGTGTGAATGGATGAATGATACACTGTAATGTAAAGCGCTTTGGAGTCATCTGACTCTGAAAGGTTCTATATGAGTGCAGGTCATTCATCTTAATGTTTGTAATTGTTTTAGTGATTTTCTCCTGTTGTAACATCAGGGTAGCCGAGGGGTCTTAAAGTGTGAAACAAAACCCATTAAATTCAGGATAGCCAAATTGAAGTCCTTAAACGTATTATATTTCAGAAAAGGGTTATTTTTTTGATGTTCTATCTCATTTTTCTAGTGGTTAACACCTAAACTTTGTCATAAATATGCTGTTAGATTTGGTATTTACGAATAAAACAATACGGTGAAGCGCACATTACGACCTGTTGCCATGGTTCCAGCCATGATTTGGGACAGCACCTGGTGAGCTGCTTCTGACAACTGAACTGGGCTTGAACTAGTTGGTAGGCAACCCCGGTTCTGGAGATCTGTAGTCCTGCAGGTTTTCCAGCCATGCATGTACCTGCAGCTTCTAATTGGCTGAACACACCTGATGCAGGTAATCAACAGCAGGAACAAAGATGGCTGGAAAACAAGCAGGACAGCGGCTCTCTAGGATCAGGGTTGCCTAGCAAAAAATATGTATATATTTCAGTCGCTACTTTTTCCTTTGTTTATTCGTTTACTGTGTACTTGCTTTTGCCAACCAATATTGGGGACCCATGTGATGTAGGTAGGGCTGCTCGATTATGGCAAAAATAATAATCACGATTATTGTGACTGAAATTGAGATCTCGATTATTTAAGATGATTTTTCTATTTATGTTGATTTTATTTGTTTTTATTCAGTCATAAAATTGCTCAGGGCACAATCAGGACAAAAAATAAATAAGAAACAAGATGATCACTAAAATAACTCCTGATTCCCAGTATAAAAAGACCAATATACTTATAGCTCATAGTTTATGACCCAAGGGCTATAGACCTTGGTTTAACTCATTTAAGTCTAACCAGTACAGACCCAAATACCAATATCTTGCAAATACTGACAGCGAGAATTATACAGTGGCATTTATAACAAATAAACGCAAATAAATTGATGTTCACAAAATGTTGCATAACATTTATTGAAGTCGTGTCAAGGTGCTGTAGGAGAGTGCACTAGCACCGTGTCCTCAGAGAGATTAGTTATTATTTATCAGCATGAGGAACTTATTTCTACCTTATTTATAAACTATTTATTTACGGGTCCATCAGTTAATGTAATAATTGTCCCAACCACAGCTGCACCCCCCACCCCCCAACCCGGTCTCACAGCAATCGGGGGCAAGCTGCATGTGTGTTTAGCGCGCCGCACGCGCACATTTAGCCGTTTTTAGCGGCTCAGGAGTCCGCAGGTGCGGTGTGTGTGTCACTCACTCTGGTTAATCCAACAGGGAGCCGGCTCCGAGAGCTGTTTCTTTAGCGACTGACACATCACTACATCATTCCCTTTCCTAATGTCCTGAAGAACGGTCCGGAGCGCAGGCGGAGTGTTTAGCTAACCTTCAGGAAATGTCGACGACAGTTATCCAGAATGTAGCTAAGGGTTACCAGAGATGTTTCTGAGATGTTTGCTAGGTACTTTTAAGATTTAAAAAGTCAAGAAGGGGGTCTGAGAAGCTGTTGGAAATAGCGTCAAAGTCGCCAAGTTGGCAACACTGTGAGGAGCGCTTCATTTGCAACTCAGGGCAGCGCAACTGGGAGGAGCAAATAATCGGCTTGTTTTGTTTTTTATAATCGTTCAAAACTCAGATCGTAATCGTGATTAAAATTTGATTAATTGAGCAGCCCTAGATGTAGGTACAAAAGGTCAATGGCGCACCAGTTCACTGCACGATTTTTCGGTTCCTCGAACAAAGCTCAGGTGGATTCAGTCCTCTCTAATTCAAACGAAGATGACGTGCTAGGCTCACACTCGTCCACAGGCGGTCCCTGTTAATCAATGCTAGATGAATAGAAGGAAAGGACAGAGCCTCGTTCTTCTCAGTGGCCTAGTGGTAGAGAGTAGAGGTGCTGAAAAAAATCGATTCAAGTCTGAATCGGGATTCTTATTTATAAAGATTCAGAATCAATTCCGAGGGCACAGGAATGTATTTTTTTCCATACTCAGAAATTTGAGATATTCTCATATTTATTTTCTAAGTTGATAAATGAGTACTCAGGATTACTCATGTAACTTGTTTCTACACATACTTGAAAAGTATTTGACCGTATTACTTTCAAAGCTACTGTTAGGTAACTACAGATTTGTTATATTTTACAAGGTAAGCATAAATAAATGTTGCCTTTTGGTCAAAAGATTGTTTCTGTTTACAATTTTAAAATCACTTTTATTTTATATTGTAAATTAGCATTTTTGGAGCACGACCAGTTTAAAGTCAAATAAAAATGTCCCATAGCTTTAACTGACTTGTACAACAAAGTTGTTCATCCTGGAGCAGTCTTTGTTAATTCTGATTGTGAATCGATTTAAATTGAGAATCGATTCAGAATCGAATCGGCACCCCAAGACTCGGAATCGAATTAAATCGTGAGTTGCTCTAAGATTCACATCCCTAGCAGAGAGGGTCCGCACTGGGACTAGGGTTGGGCATCGTTTGAATTTGAACGATTCCTTGTTTTGATTCCTGTTCCTATTGATTCTGATTCCTTCATGAGGCATGATCCAAAAACGCAACATGTTTTAAATGAGCCAGCCAACCACAGGTCTTACTTGATTAAATAATTTGTACTTCAGTGTGTATTTTTACTCCATGAACAAAAACATCTCCTTCACTTAGACCCTTTTTTTTATTATTATATGTATTTATTTATTATCCCTATCGGCTCGTAGTGGACCGACCCCGGTGTTGTCCACCACAGAGAGGCTGATCTAGCATGACGACTGATTATTTTACAGGTTATTTGTTCAGCCCTCTCTCTCTCTCTCTCTCTCTCTCTCTCTCTCTCTCTCTCTCTCTCGCTCTCGCTCTCGCTCTCGCTCTTTCTCTCTCTCTCGCTCTCTCTCTCGCTCTCTCTCGCTCTCTCTCTCGCTCTCGCTCTTTCTCTCTCTCTCGCTCTCTCTCTCGCTCTTTCTCTCTCTCTCTCTCTCTCTCTCTCTCGCTCTCTCTCGCTCTCGCTCTTTCTCTCTCTCTCGCTCTCTCTCTCTCTCTCTCTCGCTCTCGCTCTTTCTCTCTCTCTCTCTCGCTCTCGCTCTTTCTCTCTCTCTCGCTCTCTCTCTCGCTCTTTCTCTCTCTCTCTCGCTCTTTCTCTCTCTCTCTCTCGCTCTTTCTCTCTCTCGCTCTCTCTCTTCTCTCTCTCTCTCTCTCTCTCTCTCTCTCTCTCTCTCTCTCTCTCTCCTCTCTCTCTCTCTCCTCTCTCTCTCTCTCTCTCTCCTCTCTCTCCTCGCTCTCTCTCGCTCTTTCTCTCTCTCTCGCTCTTTCTCTCTCGCTCTTTCTCTCTCGCTCTTTCTCTCTCGCTCTTTCTCTCTCTCTCTCTCTCACACACACACACACACACACACACACACACACACACACACACACGAGTGTTGGTGAGTGGCTGTGTTTGAATGTTGATGCTCCGTGTTTTTATATTTCTGCAGTGAGCCTTAAACTCACCTCACACAGCCTGGAGTGTGTTCTTTAAAACTTGTGGTAAATCCACTGTGCTGACATACTTTAAAGAGCTCGCTCCACGCCGTATTTTTCGCTGCAGGATGCAAATTACCCATCGCGGCGTGAAAGTTCGGCAGACACGTTTGATAACATCTTTGGCGTGATGCTGCTCTCGGGTCTCTTCAGGCTGCAGGGTAGGAGCGGAGCCGTTGATCAGAATTTGCAGATCAACATCACAGTTTGCTCAATTCTGGTGGCGGCCCCTAGCGGATGAGGGTGGAATTGCACTTTTGGCACTTCCTTATTGGGAGCATGGTTGGATGCTTAGGGTGTTCCCTTCTCACCACCTTAAGGGAATAAAATTATATTTGTGATAATACAGTTACAGCAATTGGTAGCTCATATCGTGTGTTTCTTTGTTTCCTGCAGACGTTCAACTGGTGGTGCTGGTTAAAGAAGAAGCTCCTGAAGAGCAGAGTGCTGCTGTGGACCAGCAGGACCCAGAGCACCTCCATATAAAGGAGGAACAGGAGGAACTCTGGACCAGTCTGGAGGGAGAGCAGCTCCATTTGAAGGAGGAGACTGATGCTACCAGGTTTCCATTTGATGCAGTTTCTATAAAGATTGAGGATGATGATGATCCTCCGTACTCACAGCTTCATCAGCAGCAACCGGAAGACATGGATGTTCCAACCAGCAGCTCAGTTGACCAGATGACAGCTGAAACTGGTGGAGGAGCAGAAACTAGCGGGGACCCAGATCTGAACTCTCATGAACAGTCATCACAACTAAAATCGTTTAATTGTGATGACTGTGGAAAAATATGTAGTACAAAATCAAACTTAAACAGTCACATGCGAGTCCACACGGGACAGAGGCCTTATGCGTGTGAATTCTGCAGACAAAGATTTGGTTGTAAGTCAAATTTAAACAGACACATGAGAGTCCACACAGGACAGAAACCCTATGCGTGTGAGTTTTGTGGACTAAGATTTGGACAAAACGCACATTTAAACAGACACATGAGAGTCCACACAGGCCAGAAGCCTTATGAGTGTGAGTTTTGTGGACAAACATTTAGTCAAAAGTCAAGTTTAAACAGGCACATAAGTGTCCACACAGGACTTTAAAGAGCTAATTTAACTACAAAATAACCAAAAAAGGGACCTTTGTGGTTTTTACATCGGAGATGTCGGTCGTTTACCCCTGGTGGACGTCCTTTACCCCGAGCCCATGGGCTTGCGAGCAAAAGATTGTGCCCCTCAAGCTGTAAATGTTCCGCAAAATCCCTGCAGGCTCTAGCTGTGAAGCCATAGAGGAGCTTCTTATCAGAGTGGCAGAACGGGGTGGTTTTTCAACCACTTCCTCTGCTTTAAGGTTACTGATTACAGCCTGGAGTCACCTGTCCCTCTGTGAAAATGTTCCGTGATACGTGGGGATTAAAATAGGAAGATTATGACCAGGGGTGCTTGTCTGATCGGGAATGTCGGGGCTTCAGAGGACACTTTTATTGGCCTTTTCCAACAGCGGTACTCAGGATGAGTACAGTCTGTTCTGCCCAGTTGGACAGGCTTTTCCAACAGCAGAGGTCAGTATTTTCCCCACCTTTCAGTACCTTTTTTTAAATGTGGTTCCAAGCGTGCTCAGCCATGCCAAAATGTGACGTCGCCTGACTCGTTCACTGATTCACAAGAGACTGGAGTCACTGGTTGCTCCAGAGCTTCCTTCCTGCTGCCTTGCTGTTCGCAGCAGTTTCTGTGTTTTGTTCAGATCATCTCATGCTACTTTAGTTTCATGCATTAATCACCTTTTACTCAATCTGATCCTGTGGTAAAACGTGTCTCAGCCTGGGCCTCTTCTCAGGAGGAGCAGAAACTTGTTAGCAGAAGGTAAACACTTTTTTTTAAACTCTGCATCAAATCAAGAATCCCGACTTGATATAGAATGTATCAGGTGTGTGTGAGCAGGGATGCATAGAAAACATGAAGCAACAGTGGCCCTAAAGGACTGGGTTCGCTCACCGTTGTGCAGTATAGACGATGACCGTATAAAAATGGTAAATAAACACTTGGCTACGCTGTTAACGTGATATCGAACAGGTAGGGCTAGACAATAATTCAATAATTAGATATATTTATGGATGTGTGGTATCAAAGAAAATAGGCCAATAAAAACTTCATTAAAAAAAGTTTCCTTTCATTTCTCGTTATAACCTGTGAGGTAGCTTCATCAATTACTCCTAAACCAATCAAAACGCAGATCCAGGAATGCTCCATCACCATTCTTCTTTCAAATCTAAACAGACCGCATGTGACGTAAACACGATGTCGCAGAGGGGACAGGTGGAGGAATTTTCCCCAAAGGATTATTTGTTTTTAGAAGTCTGACAAAAAAAACTGTCTTTTGCTAAATTTGTTATGGGAACTGAAACCAATTGTTTCCGCTGTCATAGCGCTGTTACAGCAGACGTTAATAGAGGAGAAATGTAAACTCTGCCGAAACTTGTTTTATTTAGTTCTCCTTAATTAAAATCTTTTGTTTTTTTCTTGCAGTTTTAGATTCAGTCATGTTTTTTTTTTACTTAATTTGTTCATTAACAATTTATTTTTCCACATTTCAAGTTTTTAGTTTGAATTTACAATTTTCTTGTACAATTCCCTACTTGAAAGGGATCGGCTCTCTACGATAACATGTTAACTGGATTCCACCCAAGAAACAGCCGTAGGATCAGTTGATTTTCTTTTGTTTAACTTTTCCTTCAGGCAGTAACAGGTGAAAACCGGCTGTCTTTCACAAGCTTGTAGAGGGCTTGATTTCGTACAATCACTTTGGAGATTTGACATTTGCTGTTGTGTCAGCTTGCACTGTGTTCCATAACCAAGACAAAGGGGCAGGTCCGTCATTTTATAGGTACCTGGCTCACACAAATTACCTTGAAGATTTGTTCCACCTGGTTCACCTCACTCAAGGTAGAGAAGGAGACCATCCAGGCTGTTTGGCAGCACAATTTCATTTTTAAAATTTCCCATTTTTTGTTGGAATTTACAATTTCTTTTTCAAGTTTTCAATTTTCATTTAATTTTACAATTTTATTTTTTGAGTTTACAATGTTTTTTATTTATTTACACGGAGCTGTGCCCATTTTGATGCCATATAGCTGGCCCTAAATAATAATGGACAGACGATTTAGTGGTATACAGTAAGTTGATAACTGAAACAGAATAAAAATTGTCAACATTTTAGTTAAAAATCACATATTGCTCACTGGCCACTTTATTGGGTACACCTGTCCTACTGCTCGTTACTGCAAATTACTAATGAGCCGATCACATGGGGCACCTCTGGACCAGGAAATGATGCAAGGGGGGAAAATAGCATGAGGGGATCAGTAAACAGTCAGTGTAAGGTAACTTGTATGCTCCACAGCAACTACTCAGCTAAAGATGTTGGTGTTGCTGGACATTTAGCTCAGTTTTATGGCTTATTGTCAGACTAAACCAGGAAATGGCTGCAGGCAGTAAAACAAAGCAAAAAACTCCAGAGCAGCCAATGACTCCGCCCCCTAGCCAATCAGCGGTCAGAATTACAATGCCACCCGACTCAGCCTTGCCAGTGTGGCAAGGTGGAGAAACTAGCGCATCATCAATCGGGACACTGTGACAGGACGCTCACACTGCCACATCTTCCCTCCTCTTTCTACAAGCAGTGGCGGTTTTACCATAAGGCATAGGTCGGTGGTCGCCTGGGGCCCCCTTTTGTTGGGGGGCCCCCTAGCCCTGACTGCTGGCACCCCTCTGTTAATGCCACAATGGACTATCCCTTTAAGACACCGATGCACAAACAGGAAGTGACTGGTAGTCATTCCACTCCAATCTAGTTGGTGGCGGTAATGCACCAAATTGTTGTTTGCCAAGTGCTGTAAGACCACAAGTAAGAAGAAGAGAAAGCAGGATGAGAAGAAGAGAGGCGGGAGCTTTTGTAACAAACTCAAAGCGATAGTCAAAACATGAAGCATGAAATGGAGTTAAGCTTGGTTTATGCTTGACGCATTCACTTTCCGCGCGGTGATGCGGCTCGCGGCTAGAACGCGCTTCACAACTCGCAGCGTTTATGGTTTGTGCGGCTCGTCTCTGCGGTGAGCCAATATTCTCCCAAACTGTAGGGGGCAGCATGGAGCTCTACGGCATGCATCCAACACTACACCATAGTAGAAGTAGAAATTACTGTTTACAACATGGCATTCCAGCATTTTTAACAGCGTCCTCGTCTTTTCCGACAGTGCGAGCTAATTCTCTCCAAGAATTATGAACAACATGTTGATCACGGTGATCTTTGAGAGCTGAATCATACAAATTTCTGTATTTACAAACCTCTGCCGTACTAGTTCTTGCCGGTCCGCCATGTTTTTCCGCGTCGGTCCGTCTGCGTGGTTAGAAATTTTCCGAGGTGCGCGTTGCGGAAATTCTGGGCCGTGCGGAGGTGCGGTGGAGGGGCGTGGTTGTTAAAATGACGCAACTTTTCCGCGCGGAGCCGTGCGGACCTTACGGACGCGTCAAGCATAAACCAACCTTTATCCTAGTGGCTCCAATAAGAGAAAGAGGCAGTTTGCTTTAAAAAAAGCTTTTATTTTCACTTCTGAAAGTGACTTTGTTTTTCGATGTAAACATCAAAAGGAAGCAGAAAGGAAAGATGATGGAAAATGTTTAAAGGGAGGAAAACATGGACCAAAATGAAAAATAGAAAAAAAAAAGGCTAAAGCACAGGAGCACTGACAGGAAAAAGAAAGCTGTGCAAATATTGAAAGCGCTCAAAGGGAGGGAAATACATGAAAAAGGAGGAGGACTAATAAAAAGGGAAAATAACTCATGTCAGAAGAGGGGAGAGTTTAGCAAATCCAGTTAAAAGGTCAGATAGTCGAAAATGTAGTGTAAGGGGCCCCATGTCTGTGTTTGCCTTGGGCCCCCAAATTGCTAAATCCACCACTGTCTACAAGCATGTCCTTGTGCTCCCGCGCAGGGTGCCACAAACTTCACATCCATGGACCTACTTGACAGTACTACATGGATCCTGCCGACAATGCCAAATGTGAGAAGGTGTAGAAACGATGGCCCGGGCAGGATTCGATCCACAGACTCTCGGGTGAGAGTCACACTCGCTAACCAGTCAGCCAAAGGGACATCCCCTTGGCCAAGTAGCCAGGGCGCATGATCAATCGGGACACTGTGACAGGACGCTCACACTGCCACATCAGGTATCTTAACAGAGCAGAGGCTAAAAATAGCTCGTGCTCGTGGGAACAGTGTTCAGGCTGAGCTGCATCAGTCCAAGTTGCTCTGAGTAGCGTTTCTGGAAAACCACCTTAAGGTACCCTGGTGCCAAGAGCACGTATGGACACCTTTAAGCGTGAACATGGTCTTCGTTATGGACAATTCATGACGTGCACATATAAGTCCAAAAACAAAACTTTGCTCAGATTCAGATCAGAGGGGACATTCCTTCCAACCACACCTCTTCAGGTCTCACTGGTGGTTGCCTACATGAGCAGAACAAGGGAGTCACCAGAACGAGCACTCTCTAGGGCCCCTCCAAGGACTCCAAAAATGGTAGGCAATCTAAGCGGCAGTTTGGTGCATAAGCACAAAATAGTCAGGACCTGTCCTTCCACACTTAGGCAGAGGGACACTCTCCTCTCATTCACTGGGGTAAACCCCAACATGCAGGCACCAAAATGGCCCACTCCTGCTCGGCACCTCTCAGTGGGAAGAACTCCATAGTGGAAGAAAATCCAACGCCTCTCAAGGAAACTGGTTCTGGAGCCAGAGCCATGCCTTGAGGTGTGTCCAACTATATCTAGCCGGAACCTCTCAAGGTGACATTCCACGTACCAAGAGCTTTTGTAGTCGAGGATCACACCGCCAAGGTCCCTGCCTTCAGCTACCACCCGACACACTATGCACCCGACCCCTTTAGTGCCTTCCACGAGTTGTGAGCTCTTGGAAAGGGGGACCCACATCTCCTCTTTGGGCTGTGCCCAGCCGGGCTACATAAATAAAAGCCGCCACCAGGCGCTCGCTGACGTGCCCCAACTCCAGGCCTGGCTCCAGTCGGGGGCCCCGGTGACCCGTGTCCAGGCATGGGAACACTGCAGAGTGTACCACTAGAGGGCAGTGTGGAGGAACGCTTTATGAGGATTTTCTTCTGTGAGGCAGAGCGTCTTTCATTACGTTCATGCTGCAATGTGTTGATTTCACTGTTCCACTTGTATCTATAAGTCTGTACACCTGTTTCACATTTGTTAAGCTGTTGTTGTGTTATATGTTGTTAGTCTGCACGCTAGGTCATCAAGCTATGTTTGTTAGCCCATGTGGTGGTTGCATGCTGCTGTTAGCCTTAGCTCGTGTAACTTTACATGTGGCTGCAGGGCTCCTTCATTTGTGTCAATAAAGTTACCTGACATTGAGGAGTGTTTCTTCAAACACGGTTTCCATTTATGTTTATCTTCACAAGGAGTCTATGAGCTTCACTTTGTCTCATCCCTCACCTGGACCTGTTTACCATGGGTGACCCTACCAGAGACATAGCCTCATACTTAGTTCCTAGGGTCATTAGGACACTCAAACCCCTCCCTCACGGTAAAGTGGCCGCCTAGGGAGAGGCACCATAGCTGGTGTAAATGGGCTCATAGATTTCTGGTCCATGTGAAATTGAACAGCATTTGTTGTGAACAAGGCAGCATGTCCTCTCTCAGAAGGGGGTGCAGCCATGCTCTGGTTTTTCTTTCATGTAGTGTTTCGTAAACCCTGGTCCTCAGTGCCCTCCGTCCTACATGTTTTAGGAGTTTCCTAGTTTCCACACACCTGATCTAAATGAATGAATGATTAATAGGCTTTTGCAGGACTTGATGTCTTCCAGAAAAGGCAATTCAAATATGTAAATCAGGTGTGCTGAAGCAGAAACATGGAAAACATGCAGGGGAGGGGGGCACTTGATAAAAGCTGGTTTATTATTTCATTGTGCAGGAGTGCGCCAAATGGCCTAAAATCTATATCACAGTGTATTCTTTTCTTCTATTCATTCTATTCTTTACAGGACCATCCAAACAACAGTAAAAATCCAAGTTTAATTTAAATAAATTGTTCACTTTACTCTTAAGGATAATTTAGATCAACTTTATTGCAATTCCCAATAGAAAATGAATGCCTGGCAGCCCCTCCAACATTTCAAGAGGAATTATCAGACCAATGGCTGCAGACATGAAGAATTTGCTGATGTCTATGTCCCATCGACATACTCCATCCTGCGTTAGATCGAGGAGCCATGTACCACCACTGCCATTATGGGGTGGAAGATCTAAATATGTGAATAAAGTTACACAAAACACATCATTCATTGAGATAGAACAAAACTTTGATCAATTATTTATTACAGTGATGTAATAAATTTAACGCTTACATATCACTTTTGACGCATATTTTGAACCTACAGTTGTGCAGTTAAACACTCATCCTTTAGAGGGCGCTGTATAAAAAAACTGCAGAAGCGAGAACATGCAGTTGGCCTAAAACTGCGGTTGACGTGTAGCTGCAGTTCTGCAGCCGGAGCCACAAGGAAGACCACAGCAGCACTGCGCATGCGGAACTTCACTGGGCCTGAAGAGGAAGCTACTGGTACGTCTTCAACGGTTTGATTTAAATGTTTGGATTTACAGACGACTTGAGTGTAAATATGCTGATATTATTAGCCTGATATTCTAGTCTCACGCTGAGACACAAGAAACCTCTCTGGTACCGTAGTAAGGTAGTCAACTAGCCACAAACCCATCCGTCCTCTGCTTCGGACGCGTCTCATCACAATAAAATACTCCAATAATATCTGTGGAACTTTTCAAAGCTATTCTGGTGTTACGGTAAAGCTGCAGCAGCTGCTTGTTTTCTCCATGGACCGGATCTGTCCTCAGCTGATGTCATTACTGTCATGTGTTGTTCTGAAGCAGCATCTTCATCAGCTCTCCTGCTTTGTTTCTATTGCAGCTGTTAGCTAAACATGCTAAATAACACCTGAGGATCGGTCAGCTGTGGCTCAGTCATCGTGTTTGCTCCACATGGATCTGGACAGGGTGAATACAGGTGTGTGTGTGAATGCAGAGAAAGCTGCATTAACAGATAAACATATTGCTCTATCAGCACAATTAAAGCTGAATTATGAATGTGTAACAGTAATGGATGGATTGGGGGGGGGGGGGCTGATAACTTAATGACAGCTAGTGAGTGCCTAATAGTGCTGTAGACATGTGAAATCATTAGTTTAGCAGTTTATTTCAACTGACTCCTTGTTTCATTGTTTTTTCACAGATGTTCAACTGGTGGTGCTGGTTAAAGAAGAAGCTCCTGAAGAATGGAGTGCTGCTGTGGACCAGAAGGAACCAGAACACCTCCATATAAAGGAGGAACAGGAGGAAATCTGGACCAGTCAGGAGGGAGAGCAGCTCGATTTGAAGGAGGATGATGTTGCCAGGTTTCAATTCGCTCCAGTTTCTATAAAGAGTGAGGATGATGAAGAGAATCCTATGTTCTCACAGCTTCATCAGCAGCAGCCAGAAGACATGGATGTCCCAACCAGCAGCTCAGCTGACCAGGTGACAGCAGAAACTGTTGGAGAGGCAGAAACTAACAGGAAGCCAAGTGTGAACCCTCATGAACAGAAATCCAATTCTTCTGAGGCTGACGTTAGTGGAGATGAGGAAGATGATGTGAATCTAAATACTGAGATATCAGACTCTGGGCCTGAAACTGGAGATGGAGACCTGTACTGGACTGAGACCAGGTCTTCTGAGTCAGACGTTAAGACTGTCAACAAATCCTTTAGCTGCTCTGAGTGTGGTGAACAATTTCTTAACAAGAGTTCTCTCCAGAAACATGCAACGAGGTTTTCAGGCTGTTTGAATGAGAAATGTGTTCGAGTGAAGCAACATGTTGACTCATGCAGGAAAGTCCAGACTGAGCTAAAATCATTCAGTTGTGACAACTGTGGACGAAGATTTAGTCGAAAGACAAATTTAAACAGACACATGAGAGTCCACACAGGACAGAAGCCTTTTGCCTGTGAGTTCTGTGGACAAACGTTTAGTCATAAGTCAACTTTAAACAGACATATGAGGGTCCACACAAGACCAAAACTTTTTTCCTGTGAGCTCTGTGGACAAAGATTTAGCCAAAAAACAAGTTTAAACAGTCACATGAAAGATCATAAAGGACAGAAGCCTTTTGCCTGTGAGCTCTGTGAAAAAAGATTTGGTCATAAGTCAAATTTAAACAGACACATGAGAGTCCACACAGGACAGAAGCCTTTTGCCTGTGAGTTCTGTGGAAAAATATTTGGTCATAAGTCAAATTTAAACAGTCACATAAAAGCCCACACAGGACAGAAGCCTTATGCTTGTGAGCTCTGTGGACAAACATTTAGAGAAAATATACATTTGAAAACTCACATGATAGTCCACACAGGACAGAAGCCTTATGCCTGTGAGCTCTGTGGAAAAAGATTTGGTCATAAGTCAACTTTAAACTTACACATTAAAGCCCACACAGGACAGAAGCCTTATGCTTGTGTGCTCTGTGGACAAAGATTTAGACAAAAGGCACATTTAAGCAGACACATGAATGTCCACACCGGAGAAAAGCCTTATGCTTGTGAACTCTGTGGACGAAGATTTAGACAAAAGACAGTTTTAAAGAGCCACATGAGAGTCCACACAGGACAGAAGCCTTATTCCTGTGAGCTCTGTGAACAAACGTTTAGTCATAAGCCAAGTTTAAACAGACACATGAGAGTCCATACGGGACTAAAAGAACCAATTTAAAGAGTAAGTCACCCCCTACCAGAGTCTTACTCCACTCCTACTTCCTGTTTAAAAAATGCAGCAAACGCTGTTGCCTGGCAGACCGAGAGGGCGGAGCTGCTAAGAAATACACACACAATGATGTTGTGACATCATCATGTACCAGCTAATGTCAAAGCCATTAGCGATGGCAGATTTAAATTCAAATGCATTGCAGAGTTTTTATCTGAAGATGGTACAACACTGACAGTTTTAGTCAGAATGTTTGAATTTTAAGTCAAATTCACTCCAGTCCCAAATTATTTACTACACGATTCAACAGGTCAATTAGACACTCATTTATATAGTTTATCAGCAAAAAAAGTCAAGTGGTGCTCGCTGCAGAACCACAAAGGCAGAGCTGCACCAGAAGGTAGAGCTGCACCAGAGTCAGCCCCGCCCATTCCATCAGAGTCGGTCCAATTCATTCCAGTTGTCAGACTTGATAGCATTCTGGAACCAAAGAGGGTGTTATAGCTAATATCATCTAAAATGCAAGATTGAGGACGGAGTTGAGAGGTTAATTGAACAGTTTTTGTAAAGGTTCCATATAAATAAAAATCTAACTTGGAACTTTTTGCCATGTTCTATTGTCATTTCCTCATAAGAAACACGCCAAAGCCATTTTTGGCCTCATTCATGCATTTTCCTCCCATCTCAGCTTCAATTTGGTCTCCTCCCCCTGAAGTGGGTCTGGTCTTGGTTCTCAGATCTGGATATTCTGTGAATTTTCTGACAAATTATTTCTGAAATGACTTCTACTGAGACACCGCCGGAACAACCATACATCCCATCTACAAAGACACACTGGATGGCACAATTACATGTAACACCACTTGCTTTTTATCAGATGTGGTGGTGAAGTGGTTATGGAGTCAGCTTGACATGCAGTGTTGTGCAGGTTCACCTCCCAGAAGCGGCAGTGTAAAGGTAGTTTATAACCCTTTTTATTTTCTAGCTACACTTGCCAGTACTATGTTTACAACAATTTATTGGTATACCATTTAAAATATAATGACTAATGTGTTTATTTTTATTTATTTGTTTATTTAGCCAGTCTGAGTCCATTTGTGAGCAGAGTTTCAACTAAAATGCTGTTTAGGAACGACCAAATTCAAAGAACTTTTAGAGACATAAATATTTTGCAGAAAATAAACATTACAACTAAAATATAAACAAATTAAATGTTTCAGCTGGCTAAATCGATTGCTGCCAACCCCACTGTCACGGTTTGCCTCCCTCTGCTGTGAGTTTTGGTCAGCGCTGTGTTACAGGTGGGCGTGGTACTCATCACACCTGTTCGGAGTTCCACTAATCGGAGCCAGAGGGATTTAAGGAGCGATGGGACTCAACTCCAGCGCCAGTCGATGCTCTCACATGGGTAGATTCTAGCCTTGTTACCTGTCCTGATCATACGTACTAAGCTAATGAGCTTATTTATCCTGTTCCAGTTTCCTGATCTGAATCACCTACCTGGTCTGGAGTTGTTTCTTCCCGTCTCGCCGCTCAAGGATCCTCAGGTCTTCGAACTCCTCGCCCGCCTGCCTGTCCACGCTCTGCACCATCCTCACCACTCCAACCTCTCCCAGTCCGCCTCCGCGCAGCTTCTGGTCTCTGATCGTAAGAACTCTCAGTCTCTCAGTCAGTGTCTCTTGGTTCTCTGGTTCCGGTCCCGATCACCTCTTCTTTATCTTTTATAGATTCCGGTCCCGTCCTGTTCCTGTGTTTTCAGACGCAGCGTCCTTAGTTCTAGGTTTCTCCTTATTTCTATTATTTTGTAAATAAAACACTTGTATTTTTATTCCCTTGTTCTGTCGTAATTCTTCATGTCCTGGGTGAAAGCACCTACCCACAGCATGACGGAATCGACTGGCCAAACGAACACCCACATAGAAGAGTCACTTCCCGCCGCTTTAACACAGGGTGTCCGCGGGGTTTTAAAAAGTATTAAAAAGTGATAAATAAAAATAGTCAAATTTAAGGCCATTAAAAGTGTTAAATTTGGTCTCAGAGGTATTATTTTTTCCAAATTAGGTATTATTTTTCTCAGACTATCAGATGTCGTATTCTGAACATCGTCATAGAAATATATTCCGAATGAAATGTTTTGAACGATTATAAAAATAAAACAAGCCGATTATTTGCTCCTCCCACTTGAGCTGCCCTGAGTTACAAATGAAGCGCTCCGTTGCCAACTTAGCGACTTTGACGCTATTTCTAACAGCTTTTCAGACCCCCTTCTTGACTTTTTAAATCTTAAAAGTACCTAGCAAACACCTCAGAAACATCTCTGGTAACCCTTAGCTACTTTCTGGATAACTGTCGTCGACATTTCCTGAAGGTTAGCTAAACACTCCGCCTGCGCTCCGGACCGTTCTTCAGGACATTAGGAAAGGGAATGATGTAGTGACGTGCTAGTCGCTAAAGACAGCTCTCAGAGCCGGTTACCTGTTGGAGTAACCAGAGTGAGTGACACACACACCGCACCTGCGGACTCCTGAGCCACTAAAAACAGCTAAATGTGCGCGTGCGGCACGCTAAACACACGTGCAGCTTGCCCTGATTGCTGTGAGACCGGGTTGGGGGGTGCAGCTGTGGTTGGGACAATTATTACATTAACTGATGGACTTGTAAATAAATAGTTTATAAATAAGGTAGAAATAAGTTCCTCACGCTGATAACTAATAACTAATCTCTCTGAGGACACGGTGCTAGTGCACTCTCCTACAGCACCTTGACACGACTCAATAAATGCTATGCAACATTTTGTGAACATCAATTTATTTGCATGTATTTGTTATAAATGCCACTGTATAATTCTTGCTATCAGTATTTGCAAGGTATTGGTATTTGGGTCTGTACTGGTTAGACTTACATGAGTTAAACCAAGGTCTATAGCCCTTGGGTCATAGACTATGAGCTATAAGTATATTGGTCTTTTTATACTGGGAATCAGGAGTTATTTTAGTGATCATCTTGTTTCTTGTTTATTTTTGTCCTGATTGTGCCCTGAGCAGTTTTATGACTGAATAAAAATAAAAAATAAAAATCTACATAAATTGAAACATCGTCTTAAATAATCGAGATCTCAATTTCAGTCACAATAATCGTGATTATTGTTTTTGCCATAATCGAGCAGCCCTGCTTTAGTATATCCGGTCACATAATGATGACGTCATATTCAGTGGTCGTTGTGCATCATTTCAGGCCTCGTGGTCAACTGTCTGAACCGCTGAACAGAAGTGCCTGGCTTATTTTCTAAGTAAAATAAATATGTGCAATACGTTGTCAACATCAGTGAGTCTCTAAGTCTATTCTTTTTGTATGTTATATATGTTAAAATATGTGTAAATAGGTCGCTGATTAACACTTGCAATTTAGTGTTGTGATGGTTTTAAAAAAATTCTGAAGGTAGTAAAAAAAAGTATTAAAAAGTAGTAAATTTTACTTAAGGATAGCTGTATATACCCTGTAACAAACACTCTAGCCCAGCATGGAGGTTCCATCCGTTCAACTCTTGATCAGTTATCCGGCATTAATCGGGGCTTGTTGCGGCTCGGCGCCGCTCTGCGACTGGTTGGCGACAGGCTTCCACCTCCTGCCGCCGCCTCCGTAGCTCCGCTCCCAGCTTCACTTCCGGGGGAGCAACACGGGGTCAGTTTCCGGGTTGCTGAGTCGCCTCAACCAGAAACTTTCTCCGGTGAACCAGGTAAATGCCGCTGTTTCTTATTACTATGCCAGTTGGCTTTTGAGAGATCCCTTGACACTTTTATTAATGATACTGTTAAGATATCTTACATCATCGGTTTATTAAGAGGCAAGGCTTTGCAATGGGCTGAAGCCAGGAGCCGGCAAGCCAGTTTTTTACTAGGACCGCTTCCAACATTCCTAGCGGATTTCAAACAGATTTTTGACCAGACCGAATCACCAGCTGAAATAGCAAAACAGGTATGGAGCCTCCAGCAAGGAAAACAGTCAGTTTTAGATTTTGCCATTAGTTTTCGCACACTCGCATCCATTTCCACGCTAGATGAACCGTCGCTTAGAGCCGCCTTTTCTCGTGCACTTAACGATAAAATCAAGGATCAATTAGCCTTTTGTCAAGAACCGGAGAACCTTGAGTCCCTGATCCAGCTAGCTGCCAATATTGAGAAACGCCTCAAAGAGAGACACAAGACACAGACTTTCCGACCTCCCTTTATGGGTTCACCGCAGCACTTTCAGTCACAACCCTCTTCTCCAGTGCAACAGGAGGAGTCAATGCAGATTGGGCGAGCACAGTTAACCCCGGAGGAGAAGGCTAGGTGCCGTTCCCTAGGCCTCTGCCTGTACTGTGGCCAGTCGGGTCACTTCCTGCCAAGCTGTCCAGTTCGACCAAAAAACCAGAGCCCATCAGTAGGACCGGGATTACTGATGGGTGGAATTCATGGAACTCTTAATTCCTGGTGTGGCCTAACATGTACCATCTCTTTCCACCAACAGACTTTTTCTACCCAGGCACTTGTGGACTCAGGGTGCGAGAGGAGCGTTTTGGACCAGGCTGTAGTACGCCAGCTCAACATCCCTACTATTCCTCTGTCTACCCCCATCCGCGCTTCTTCCCTGGATGGGTGTTCCCTCACTACTATAACTCATCGTACTGTACCCATAAACCTGCAAATTTCCGGTAACCATCATGAGACTCTGAGTTTTTACGTTTTTCCCTCTCCTCAGTCGCCAGTTGTGTTGGGTCATGAGTGGTTAGCCCTACACAATCCTCAGATTGACTGGAAAACCGGGTCCGTGACTGTTTGGAGCTCCCACTGTCTCCTTTCTGCTCCTCTTCCCGCTCAGGTCACTAAGAACCCTCCTCTGGAACCACCTGACCTCACTGGAGTTCCGGCAGAATATCACGATCTGCAACAAGTTTTCAGCAAGGACCGAGCTTCTTCCTTACCTCCTCATCGCCCATATGACTGTGGAATCGATCTAGTCCCGGAAGCCGTTCTTCCTACCAGTAAGCTCTATTCCCTGTCCAAACCCGAACAAGTCAGCATGTCTAACTACATTTCAGAATCCCTAGCTTCCGGCATCATACGTCCATCCACTTCGCCCCTGGGTGCGGGGTTTTTCTTTGTTTCTAAAAAAGATGGCTCACTCCGTCCCTGCATTGACTACCGTGGTTTAAATCAGATCACTATAAAGAACAAATACCCGCTACCGTTGCTATCATCCACCTTCGAACCCATAAATGACGCCTCCATATTCACGAAACTAGATCTGCGTAATGCCTATCACCTAGTCAGAATCCGAGAGGGCGATGAGTGGAAAACGGCTTTTAAGACGCCGCTAGGACACTTCGAGTATCTGGTGATGCTGTTTGGGCTTACCAACGCCCCGGCTGTTTTTCAGTCCCTGGTTAACTCGGTGCTGGGAGACTTCATTAACAAGTTCGTAACGGTCTATCTAGATGACATCCTCATATTCTCAAGAAACCTGTCTGAACATCGCCAACATGTCCGTGCTGTCCTCCAACGCCTCCTCGAGAACCGTCTTTATGTTAAGGGTGAGAAGTGTGAATTTCACGTCCTTTCCGTCAAGTTCCTCGGGTTTGTGTTAGAGAACGGAAAGCTGAGAACCGATCCTGATAAGATTACTGCCGTCCAAACTTGGCCCACACCTACCACACGCAAGCAACTTCACAGGTTCCTGGGTTTTGGTAATTTCTACCGCCGGTTCATTAAGGGTTACAGCCAGATAGCAGCGCCTTTAACCCGACTCACCTCCACCAAGATACCGTTTTCCTGGACTAAAGAGGCGGACCATGCTTTCCTCTCACTTAAGGAAAGCTTTGCCCAAGCGCCCATACTCACTCAGCCGGATCCTTCCCGTCCGTTCACGCTGGAGGTGGACGCCTCGGACACTGGTGTTGGAGCAGTCTTGTCCCAAGTCTCCTCCACGGATCAGCGCCTTCATCCCTGCGCCTTCTATTCCTGTCGCCTTTCCCCAGCCGAGCAAAATTACGATGTCGGAGATCGTGAGCTATTGGCGGTTAAGAAGGCTTTGGAGGAATGGCGTCACTGGTTGGAGGGAGCAGAGCATCCGATAACCATCTGGACAGATCACAAAAACCTGGCTTACCTGAAGGAGGCCAAGAGACTGAATCCCCGCCAATCTTTGTTTTTCTCCAGATTTAACTTCATCATCTCTTACAGACCCGGCTCTAAGAATGTCAAACCTGACGCACTCTCCCGACAGTTTGCCTCTGACAGGGAGGTGGAACCCACCACCATCTTGCCTGCCTCTTGTATAGTTGGTTCCATATCCTGGGACATTACCAGCAAGGTCCTGAAGGCTCAGCAGCAGGAACCCGATCCAGGTACAGGTCCGCCTAATAAGATCTATGTTCCTACTAACACCTGTGGGGCTCTTATACATTGGGCCCACACCGCTAGGTTCTCTATCCACCCAGGCCTTGGGAGAACCATCAGTTTAATTAGAAGGACATTCTGGTGGCCTTCCCTGTACCGAGATGTGAAGGAGTACATCGCAGCCTGTCAGGTATGTGCCAGATTCAAGGCCAGTAATCAGCCTCCTCAAGGTCTCCTCCAGCCTTTGCCTATTCCCCATCGCCCATGGTCCCACATAGCTCTGGACTTTGTAACCGGTCTCCCCACGTCTAAAGGTTTCTCAGTCATTCTCACCATTGTTGACCGTTTTTCTAAAGCTTGTCATCTGGTTCCACTGAAATCACTTCCCTCGTCCACCGAGACAGCCAACCTCCTCATCAAGCATCTCTTCCGCCTTCATGGACTTCCCAGCGAGATCCTATCTGACCGTGGCCCCCAGTTCATCTCCCGTGTGTGGTCTGACTTCGCTACTCACCTGGGGGCTAAGGTTTGCCTCACGTCCGGTTTCCACCCGCAAACAAACGGCCAGGTGGAGCGCATGAATCAGGAGCTGGAGGCCATGCTTCGTTGTATCTGCGCTTCCAATCCTGCCGGATGGAGCTCACAACTTGCATGGGTGGAATATGCGCATAATTCCCACACATCATCATCCACAGGTCAGTCCCCGTTTGAGGTGTCATTAGGTTATCAACCCCCTCTGTTTCCCTCCGACTCTGCTTCCTCCACATCAGTTCCCCAGTTTTTGAGCCGGGCCCGTCGCACTTGGACTCAGACGCGGGCGGCGCTCCAACGAACTGCTGAGCGCAACCGCCGGATCGCAGACCGACATAGACGTCCGGCGCCCGCTTACACGCAGGGCCAGATGGTCTGGCTCTCCTCCCGGGACATCAAGCTGCACGGTTGCAACAGGAAATTCTCTCCTCGCTTCCTGGGTCCTTTTCCTGTGGCTGAAGTCCTGGGTCCTGTCTCTGTCCGGTTGGACCTTCCTCCTTCCATGAAGGTCCACCCAGTCTTCCACGTTTCTCTCCTCAAGCCGGTGGTTTCCAGCCCTTTGTCCTCCTGCCGCTCCTCCTCCACCCGTTCGTCTCGCCGACAGAGGTCTCTGCTACCGGGTGCGCCGGATCCTGGATGTTCGACCGCGGGGTCGCGGCCGGCAGTTCCTGGTGGATTGGGAGGGGTACGGCCCCGAACATCGGCAGTGGATTCCTGGTTCGTGGATTGAGGACGTCTCCCTGATCAGGGATTTCGAGGCCTCCCGTGGTTCCTCCTCCTCCACCTCCTCCTCCTCTGCTGGGCCGCCGGGTGGCGTCCCTTGAGGGGGGGGCACTGTCACGGTTTGCCTCCCTCTGCTGTGAGTTTTGGTCAGCGCTGTGTTACAGGTGGGCGTGGTACTCATCACACCTGTTCGGAGTTCCACTAATCGGAGCCAGAGGGATTTAAGGAGCGATGGGACTCAACTCCAGCGCCAGTCGATGCTCTCACATGGGTAGATTCTAGCCTTGTTACCTGTCCTGATCATACGTACTAAGCTAATGAGCTTATTTATCCTGTTCCAGTTTCCTGATCTGAATCACCTACCTGGTCTGGAGTTGTTTCTTCCCGTCTCGCCGCTCAAGGATCCTCAGGTCTTCGAACTCCTCGCCCGCCTGCCTGTCCACGCTCTGCACCATCCTCACCACTCCAACCTCTCCCAGTCCGCCTCCGCGCAGCTTCTGGTCTCTGATCGTAAGAACTCTCAGTCTCTCAGTCAGTTTCTCTTGGTTCTCTGGTTCCGGTCCCGCTCACCTCTCCTTTATCTTTTATAGATTCCGGTCCCGTCCTGTTCCTGTGTTTTCAGACGCAGCGTCCTTAGTTCTAGGTTTCTCCTTATTTCTATTATTTTGTAAATAAAACACTTGTATTTTTATTCCCTTGTTCTGTCGTAATTCTTCATGTCCTGGGTGAAAGCACCTACCCACAGCATGACACCCACTGAGAGTCGAACCAGCATCAGCTGAGGGGAAAGCAAAACTTACATTAGACAATCTTACCACTGGACTACCAGAGTCCAAATAATAAGCTTTAAATGCTGTTGTATGCCGCTTTTGTTGGAGCAGCTGTGGGCAGATATTAGCTAAAAGAAACCTTTTCATTTCGGGATATATTCAGGCTTTGTCATGTAGCAAGTTATATTTATCTTGTTTAATTGGAGCATAGAACATAGCATTAACTATTGTAAACTAGTAACAGCCGTAATTCATGTGGGTCAGGTTAGTTAGCGATAAAGTTGAAAAACAAAAACAGAAGGAGTCAGTGGGGCTGACTCTGGTGCAGCTCCTCCTTATGGTGCAGCTCCGCCTTTGTAGTTCTGCAGCGAGCACCCTCTCAAAAAAGTTTATTTGGGGTTGACTTGCTCTTTAACTAGAAAAGAACCAAAAAGTGACCTTTGTGGTTTTTTGCATTAAAGATGTCAGTATTTTATCACCGATGGCTGTCCTTAAACCTAGATTAGGGCTTATCCTGCTCACTGGCCACTTCTTTCTGGCTTACCAGCCAAATATTGTGCCACTCTAGTTGTAAATATTCTGCTAAATCCTTGTAGGAATGCAGGATCATATGTTTATCACTAAACAATGATTAGTTACAGTCTAAGATGCTGTACTTAAGCTTCACTTTTAGAGTGTATGAAAGAGAGAGATTGGCCTGGCATGTATACGCTGTTGTTACCGTAAATAGTTTGTGTAGTGTAGAAAAGTTTGTTCTCTACTAGCAGTTTGTACTTTGTGAGTTATATAAATATAACTACAGATCTTTTCAGTTGTTTAGCCAATGGTTCCAGGATCATCCCCAGCTAGGGTGTCAAGATGTCCCACTTTGTAAAGGACAGTCTTGCTTTTCCAATATTTTTCTCATGTCCTGCAAATTGAGACGGTGTCCCATTTTTTTACAGACTCCCATTTTGTGTTTAAAGTCAGCATTAAAGTTTGAATATGCTAAATCCTTCTCCAAACTTGCAAAACAATTGTGCTACAACACTCCCAGGGATTTTTGATCCTAATGGTCACCCGTTGATAAGGTCTCACTCAAACATATCACTTGCTTGCAATGATTCAGGTATGTACTGCTCCCTATTGCCAGGAAAAAGTCACTTTAAAGCCATACTATACAGCTTCATGTTTTTAAATCATTTTCTTTATCCAGTATGTGCTAAATGACCCTTTTCAAGGTTGACCCCCAACGAACTGGTGCGCTGCACAACCACTAGGCTTTGATCACTGGACCTCAGGGACCTGCTGGGGGTGTAGGGACTAAGAAGAACACCAATGTAAGATGGTGCTTGTCCATGTAAGGCCCTATAGACCAGAACCAGGATCTTGAAATGAACCCTGAAGTTGACTGGCAGCCAGTGAAGCTGGAGGAGAAGCGGGGTGATGTGGGTGTGTTTGGAGGACTTGGTCAGAAGCCGAGCACAGGCATTCTGAGCCACCTGTAGACGGTTCAGGGAGGTTCTGCTCAGACACGTGAAAAGAGAGTTACAGTAGTCCAAGCGTGAGGAGATGAAGGTGTGGAGAACTGTCTCAAGTTCAGAGCGGGACAGAATGGGACTCAGCTTAGCAACGTTCCTGAGATGGAAGAAGGAAGAGCGAACAAGAGAACTGACATGAGAATCCAGGGTGAGAGCTGGGTCAAAGGTCACACCAAGATTCCTGACGGAAGGTTTGGTGTGAGAAGCAAGCTGACCAAGAGAGTCTCTGACTTTGGGAACCAGCTTGTCTGGGGCACAGATGAGGAACTCAGTCTTATCTTCATTCAGCTGAAGAAAGCTCCCAGCCATCCAGGTTTTGATAGAGTCTAAGCAGGTGTGTAACAGCTGCAGCTTAGACATCTCATGGGGTTTAAAGGAGATGTACAGTTGGATGTCATCTGCATAAAGATGGTAGGAGATTCCTTTGAAGGAGCTCAGGATGTTCTGAAGAGGAAGCAGATAGAGGAGGAAGAGGAGAGGCCCCAGCACAGAACCTTGTGGGACACCATGGATAAGGGAGGTGGTGGAGGACCTAAACTTGGAGACGGCCACAGAAAAGGAGCTCTCAGAGAGATAAGAGGAGAACCACTCCAGAGCAGTTCCTGATAGGCCTACCCAGTCTCTCAGCCTCTCCAGTAGCAGGTGATGATCAACAGTGTCAAAGGCTGCAGTCAGGTCCAGCAGGACCAGAACAGAACAGTTCCCTACATCACTGTGAGTCAGAAGGTCATTAGTGACCCTAAGAAGAGCTTAGGGCTGTTGACGTGCTCCAGGCAAGCAGCTGCGTCTGGCGCAGGACACATTCTCAAAGTCGTGCAACCAACAAATTATAATGAACACGATCGTTCATGTACGTTCATATTCTCTGATACGGTGTCCTTCATTTGTGCCTGACTGCGGAGCTCATCACCTGTGCTGCGGTGATTTCACCTAACTGACGCAGATGTGCAACGTACACTCTGCTTTGTGCAGATCCTTTTATTTTGCTTAGTTCAAATGCAACTCATGAGGTGAAAAAGTAAGAAGCCAGGAAACAGTTTTACTGGAGGATTTAGATTTAGTGGAGCTGTTGGAAGATCAGAGACAGACAGAACGGGAAAATATTCCATAAAAAATTTAAAAAATGAATGCTTGAAAAGTTAAAGGTAGGTAGATTTATCCCATTAGAACTTTTTACTGTATAGAGCAATTATTTATAAGCATGTAATAGTTATAATATCTGAAGTAATTCAGATCACCTTCAAAGCTCAGTGTAACACCCAGGGCCGTTTCAAGGAAATTTGGGGTCCAAAGCAAAACAGAACCTCACCCACCCAGCCCTGTTATTGGGCTCCCCAGAAACCTCTGTGTGATTCATACCCTGTCCAGAAGTATTAATTATACAGTGTTTGTAAAAACATCTCCGGCATTAAACATGTTTTTAAATCGTCTGACTAAAAACAAAATATTCGGACATGCTGTCTCATCTGTTTCTTTTGTAAACTTGCAAAAATCTGTCAGTAACAAAAACCTTTTGAAAGCCATTATCTGCAGATTCTCTCAAAGTTTCCATGAAGTCCGTGATCCGGTCAGCTGACACAACACATTCCTATTAATCTGTGCACCGAAAGCTTTAACAATGCTGTGGTAAAATGCGAGGTATAAAAATGTCTTATTCATATGTTGTTGCAGCACTAAAGCAGTAGAAAAATAATATTTTGCAATAAATTAGCTGAATTTTTATGTATGAATTGTTTTTAGAGCCATCTTGTAGAATGTCATATTAATTTGACTTCTAAGCCAGGTGTTTTGACAGAACCCCAGAAAAAAATGGGTCCCAACATAGTTTGTGGGGCGTTGCCACGTTGTGGCATCATCAGTAGGCACAGATCCTCTGTCCTCTTTTCATTTATTTTTTTTAATGGAAATATGGTCACCCTAGTTTTGTGAACAAAGTTGCTTCCTGCACCATCTGCTGTCTGTACGGAGAATAGCACACTTACAAAGGAATTACCCAGGCTCACCATCCAGTCTTGCACTTGTGGTGGGGTAGGGTGGATTTTTGTATGTGTGAGTGGCCGGGTGACCGGGGGTAGAGAGAGTATTCGTCCAAGGCATATATATGTATATAAACGTGTGTGTTTATATACATATATATGGTCCAAGGCACCAAGGGGGCTAGGACCGCCCCTGAAAAGTGCGCATGCGCAACTTTCGTTCTGCACCGGGCCTGGAGAGGAAGCTACTGGTACGTTCTGGTCGGATTTAAATGTATATTTTTGGTTTTACAGACGACGTGAGTGTAACAAAAAGCTGCTTTAAACGTTAGTCTGAAGTTGAGACACAAGAAACCTCTCTGGTACCGTAGTAAGGTAGTCTACCAGCTACAAACCCATCCGTCCTCTGCTTCGGACGCGCCTCCTAATAAAATACTCCAATAATATCTGTGGAACTTTTCAAAGCTAGTCTGGTGTTATGGTAAAGCTGCAGCAGCTGCTTGTTTTCTGCATGGACTGGATCTGTCCTCAGCTGAAGTCATTAATGTCATGTGTTGTTCTGAAGCAGCATCTTCATCAGCTCTCCTGCTTTGTTTCTATTGCAGCTGTTAGCTAAACATGCTAAATAACACCTGAGGATCGGTCAGCTGTGGCTGAGTCATCGTGTTTGCTCCACATGGATCTGGACAGGATCAATACAGGTGTGTGTGTGTGTGTGTGTGTGTGTGTGTGTGTGTGTGTGTGTGTGTGTGTGTGTGTGTGTGTGTGTGTGTGTGTGTGTGTGTTTTAACGAGTCCCAGCAGAAAAAGCTGCATTAACAGATGAACCTATTGATCAATCAGCACAATTAAAGCTGACGGCTCTACAGTAATAATCAGAGGTGTGACCAAGTCACTGCTTTGCGAGTTACAAGTAGGTCACAAGTCTTTCCAGTTAAGTCAAAGCCGTCCAAGTCTTTAACTTTGAATTTTCAAGTCATAATCAAGTCATCTGTGCAACTTCTATTTAATGACAATGATAATAAATTCCAGACATAAAGCGTCATTTATTTGCTCAAACAAGCTGAAACTGCAACTGATTCTAAACAAAGTGCTGCTGCATTTAGCAGAACAAGATCAAACCCAGAACCAAGAATGATTTAGGATTTTTGTCCATGTCGTGCCACTTTTGTGCTAAAATATCAGATATGCTCAAGTCATCATCAAGTCAACAGATGCAAGCCGATTCAAGTCGCAAGTCATTGGCGTTCAAGTCAGAGTCAAGTCTTAAGTCTTTATAGGTTTTATCAAGTCAGAAGTCATTAAAACAATGACTCAAGTCTGACTCGAGTCCACACCTCTGGTAATAATGTAACACTGTGGTCATTACTCAGAATACACTGTGTGTAACGAGTCTTTATGTTCATAATTGTTTTAGTGCTTTTCTGTTATTACATGTTTTCTCATTTTGGGCTCCAGCCTCCTGGCCAGCTCGTAAAGGAGAATATGTCGTCTAAAAACGCACCTGGTTCAATTAAGTCTTAATAAAATAAATAAATGATATAAAATGAAGGGGTCATCACCTGTTACCATGGGCAGCTCCAGGGTTTTTTTTTACCAGTTGTTGCTGTACAGTTGCTCTGTCAGTGTTTGGGGTTGCTGCTCTGTCGGTGCATACTGAAAAGCCACAACATCAAACAGCGATATCAAACATGAGTTGCTTCTTTTTGGGTTAATGGCAGACGGCATAAACTCGAGGGATTTCGTGATCCCGCGAGTCGAGCAAAGAGCACGGCATAGAAGCCGCTTTGTGGCTGAGACTCCCCCCGGTGTGCACTGGAGTGCAGCGATCGTCGCTAGCAAACCTTTCCGCGCCGCTGATTCTTCCCGTGTGCAGTAGGGGTAAGTAGTTAGGACGCGTTACGTCCTCTATCGGCGGATAAGAAGGACAGGGGGTAACACAGAGGCATGTGTTTCAGGTGTTAAAATTGTAAATTATTTTAATAAAAGGATTTTCAAAAGACAAAAAGCTCCACATCTAAAAGTACTTAAAACGCCGTTAAAATGGCCAAGGGTTAACGTTTAAAACAGACATCCGAATGCTCCCAAACATTCACAATTAAAGTCCACTGACTTACACACAAGTTTGGGAGCCAAGAGGTAACCAGCACTCTGGTCCCTCGTCTGTTAAAAACCTAAAAGCTCTTAAGCTTCACTAAGCTTAAAGAACTAAAACTCATTTAAAAGCCATTAAAATGCAAACAAATGGCGCACATGAGAGAACTGGCACAGATCCAGTCTCTCCCTCCTGGCAGCTCCCTTTTATGTTGCTCAGGAGGTGATCAGCCCAGGTGAGTGCAGCTGTGCAGGTAGGAGGAGGAGGAGGCAAAGCACCGACTGTCCTCAACAGCGTCAGATATCTGAGGCCTAGTCCACACGTAGCCGGGGTTTTTAAAAACGAATATCCGCCCCTCCAAAAACTTGTATCCACACCACCTCGTTTTAAAGAAAACTGTCCACACGTACCCGGATAAATACGTTAAGGACATGCCAGACCTGTAGGCGGCAGTACTCCCCCCGTTCTTAACCTCGTCCTTCGTCTGTGGTCTTCCGCAAGGAGATGTAATTCCGCTTGCAAAAACAAGCAAAAAGCGCTTGGACAGTTTATGGATCGGGTAGTGACAGAGCGCAGCTCTGAGGGCATCCATGCTGTCGGCTAGTGTAAACACAGGTCGCACACGTGATGTCAGCATTTTTTTGTCGCAGAAAGTGACGTTGCAGACCTTAAAACTCCGGTTTTGTCTGTCCACACGCAGACACCCAAAACGGAAAAAACGCAGATCTTCACTTTGGCCGGAGTTTTTAAAAAGATCCGTTTTCGTGTGAAAAAACTCCGTTTTCGTGTGGATGACAGGCCAAAACGTAGAACAATATCTACGTTTTGGCAGATCCCCGGCTACGTGTGGACAGGGCCTGAGACAAACGGAAACAGCTGTAACCCTTCCTCCCTTAAAAGAAAGAAAAAAATTTAAACAGGTTCAACCACAAATTTTTTCTTTCACCTTTGCCCTCCATGGCCTTTATCACAAACACTCCCAGGTCTTTGTCCTAAATGAATTCCTTCTAGCTAATCGGAGGAGTCCTTGCTGATCTCCAGCCTAGTCCTCATGGGGCATAGAGGTGGGCCGATGAAGCTGTAACAGGACGGTATCCACTGGAAGCCCCAATACAGCTAGGAAGTGGTTTATGCTGACCCGGGTCTCGAGAGCCCCAGAAGTGAGGGCTGAGTACCGGCTCCAGAAGCCACGGAGTATGGACATGAGTAGAACCTGAGACTCAGGTCGCATGGAGTGGCTTGAAAACTCTCACACCACATGCAGATTTTTGAGAGACGAGATTGTGAAAAATGAGCTCTATATAGAACCCTAAAGCTAGCACATGATGCATTATAACAGACGTTGGACACGGAGGCTTCCCCTTCTTTGATCTGAAACTAACCCTAACCTAAAGCCCAATTTATACTTCCCTGTTGGCTTCTCGAGGGAGAGACACACACTCATTGTCAGACATTTTGCTTTCAGACTTCTCCGTCAGCTGGGGCTTGTTGCAAAACAATTCCCCGCCAGGACAACAAAGAGCGTAGCGTAATTCTGAGGCATCCTGCCACCATTGCAATCACGCATCTTGTCCACGTTAGTGTATTCACTATTGTGTTTGCATTGTTTTAATGTGTTTGAGAGACTTTTGAACACGGAATAAACCAATTTGACTGCTACCAACTTTCAACCAGAAATAAAAATGCGAGATTGTGGTCCAGGATTAGGTCTCTTGATGAGATGGCCTTTGCTGCTGAGAGAGCAGATGATGAGAACAAAGCTGACAGCAGTGGACGTGTTTTTGGTGGAGGAGACAGCAGATCTAGGCAGGCTGGTGTGGGCATTGAGGTTGGTATTCTGGTTGACTTTACGGGAGCTGGCTTTATGGAGTCAGAATCATTGCAGTGAGATGATCCTTGGCATGATCAATGATGGATATATATTTGACGGGGCCGAAATGCAATGATGGGAGGCATGTTGTAACCAGGCGGTGGATGCAGAGTGTGGATGTGGTGCCGGAGTTTTAGAAGTTCGGCAGCTGAGTACTGCAGGAGAACGCCTGCTTGCAGGTGGACGAGGGATAGAAGGGGCCAGTCGACTACAAGCCAACACGTTGTTTGGAAAATCCACATCATTCCTCAGGGACGGGAGAACAAGCGGTCCAGGTAAGAATCCGCCCAGAACCCAGAGTCAGCCACAGACAAACTGAATCTGACCACAGATGCCAGCGCGTGCATCAAGTGTCAACATAAAGTCCTTACAAAAACTGGTTAATCACAGCATCCAGCGTTGCACAAACAGTAAAAAATGGTAAAAACATTTTAAAAAGTTTCAAAAGTTTGTCGGACAGCAGAAGCAAAAGGCACACCAGCGTTAACTTCTCCCTCTATAAATTACACTTATGTGGTACATCGGTTAATAACTCATATTGTGTCTTTTCTTGTTTCTTGCAGATGTTCAACTGGTGGTGCTGGTTAAAGAAGATCCTGAAGAATGGAGTGCTGCTGTGGATCAGGACCCAGAACACCTCCATATAAAGGAGGAAGCGGAGGAAATCAGGACCAGCCTGGAGGAAGAGCAGCTCCCATTGAAGGAGACTGATGCTGCCAGGTTTCCATTCACTGCAGTTTCTATGAAGAGTGAGGATGATGAAGAGCATCATCTGTTCTCACAGCTTCATCAGCAGCAAACACAAGAGATAGATTTTCTAACCAGCAGCTCAGGTGACTTGATGACAACAGAAAATAGTGGAGGAGCACAAACTACCAGGAACCCAGATGTCAACCCTAATAAACAGACATCTGACTCTTCAGAGACTGAAGTTAGTGGAGATGATGAAGAGGATGTGGATGCTATTTTAGACTCTGAGCTGTCAGACTCTGAGCCTGGAGATGGAGACAAGGACTGGAATGAGACCAGGCCCTCTGTGTCAGATGTTAGGGCTGTCAACAAATCCTTTAGCTGCTCTGAGTGTGGTGAACTATTTCTCCATAAGCGGTCTCTCCAGAAACATGTGAGAGTGACAAGTCATTCAACGAGGTCTTCGGGCATTTTGGTTGATACAAAACCTGTTGGAGGGAAGCAACATGTTGATCCATGTAGGAAAGTCCAGACAGAAGTAAAATCATTTAGTTGTGACAACTGTGGAAAAAGATTTAGTACGAAATCAAATTTAAACAGGCATGCAAGTGTCCACACAGGAATGAAGCCTTTTGCCTGTGAACTCTGTGAACTAAGATTCAGCCGAAAGTCTAATTTAAGTAGTCACATGAGCATTCACACAGGACAGAAACCATTTTCCTGTGAGCTCTGTGGACAAAGATTTAGCCGAAAGACACATTTAAACAGTCACATGACAGTCCACACAGGACATAAGCCTTTTGCCTGTGAGCTGTGTGGACAAAGGTTTAGCCAAAAGACACATTTAAACTGTCACATGAAAGTCCACACAGGACAGAAGCGTCTTGCTCGTGTGCTCTGGGGACAAAGTTTTAGTCTTAAGTCAACTTTAAAGAAACTCAAGAGAGTCCACAAAGAACAGAAACTTTTTTCCTGTGAGTTTTGTGGACAAAGATTTAGCCAAAACGCTAGTTTAAACAGTCACATGAGAGTTCACACTGGACAGAAGCCTTATTCCTGTGAGCTCTGTGAGAAAAGGTTTGATCGTAAGTCAAATTTACAAGTTCACATGAGAGTCCACACAGGACAGAAGCCGTATGCCTGTGAGTTCTGTGGAAAAAGATTTGGTCATAAGTCAAGTTTAAAAGGTCACTTAGGACTCCACACAGGGCAGAAGTCTTATGCTTGTGAGATCTGTGGACAAACATTTAGACAAAATATACATTTAAAGAGTCACATGATAGTCCACACAGGACAGAAGCCCTTTGCTTGTGAGCTCTGTGAAAAAAGATTTGGTCATAAGTCAAATTTAAAAGATCACATAAAAGCCCACACAGGACAGAAGCCTTATGCTTGTGAGCTCTGCGGAAAAAGATTTAGACAAAAGGCACATTTAAGCAGACACGTAAGAGTCCACACAGGAGAGAAGCCCTATGCTTGTGAGCTCTGTGGACGAAAATTTAGACAAAAGACCGATATAAAGAGTCACATGAGAGTCCACACAGGGCAGAAACCTTATTCCTGTGAGCTCTGTGAACAAATGTTTAGTCATAAGCCAAGTTTAAACAGACACATGAGAGTCCACACAGGAGAGAAACCTTATGCGTGTGAGATTTGCAGACAAGCATTTAGTCATAAATCAAGTTTAAACAGCCACATAAGTATCCATTCAGGACTGAAAGAACCAATTTAACTTCAAAAGAACCAAAAATGGACCTTTGTAGAGGTTTTCTTTGACCCCTGCTGGCTGTCCTTACGTCTAGATCAGGTCCTTATGCAATTCAATTCAGTTTATTTATACTGACCCTTTGTTCATGATGTTACGCCACTCATGGGACCCCTCCTTTGACATAGTGGATGGCAGAAAGACCGTTCTTCTTCAAATAACTTCGGACATTGAGGACAGATATAAACTGCAGCGATCAATCAAACGGACTAGCTGCCCTCAAAGTACCTTTGTATTTGCAGCAAACATAACGGGTAAGATTAACGTTAATATATTTCATGAGGAAGACAGACGGGGATAATTGTGATGTGTTTATGTTGATAATCCCATTCGATGGATGGATGGATGTTTCACCACCGAGGACGCGCTGTACCGTCCATTGTAGTGAAATGCAAGATAATATTTTGCAATAATTGTTCCGACGGAACTTCCAAATTGTTCCAGGGGAGGCGGGGGACATTGAGTCTGAACGGACCCTATTCCGTGCCTCCATTGTTGAGGTGGCCGACCGGAGCTATGGTCGCAGGATTGTCGGTGCCTGTCGTGGTGGCAACCCCCGACCCCGCTGGTGGACACCAGCGCTTAGGGATGCTGTCGAGCTGAAGAAAGAGTCCTATCCAGTATTTTTAGCTTGTGGGACTCCAGAGGCAGCTGACGGGTACCGGCAGTCCAAGCGGAATGCGGCTCGGGTGGCCGCCGAGGCAAAAACCCAGGCGTGGGAGGAGTTTGGTGAGACAATAAAACAAGACTTCCGTACGGCTTCGAGGAGATTCTGGTCCACCATCCGGCACCTCAGGAGGGAAAGCAGTGCGCTAACAGCACTATTTATAGTGGGGACGGTGTGCTGCTGACCTCTACTCAGGACGTTGTGGATCGGTGGGCAGAATACTTCGATGACTTCCTCAATCCCACCGACACGTCTTCCAGTGAGGAAGCAGAGTCTGGGGACTTTGAGTTGGGCTCTCAAATCTCTGGTGCTGAGGTCACTGAGGTGGTTAGAAAGCTCCTCTGTGGCAAGGCTCCAGGGGTGGATGAGATCCGCCCGGAGTTCCTTAAGGCTCTGGATGTTGTGGGGCTGTGTTGGCTGACGCAGCTAGTATGCCAGCCGCATACTATGCAGTATCACTGTGGACATCGGGGGCAGTCCCACTGCAGACCGGGGTGTGTGTTCCAACTACAGGGGGATCACACTCCTGAGCCTTCCTGGTAAGGTCTATTCAGGGGTTCTGAAGAGGAGGGTCCGTCATATTGTTGAACCTCAGATTCAGGAGGAGCAATGTGGTTTTCGTTCTGGCCGTGGAACACTGGACTAGCTCTATACCCTTAGGGGAATCCTGGAGGGTACGTGGGAATTTGCCCAACCAGTCTACGTATGGGGTACCAGGCCCTCTGATACGGGCTGTTAGGTCCCTGTATGGCCAGTGTCGGAGCTTGGTTCACATTGCCGGCAGTAAGTCGGGCTTGTTCCCAGTGAGAGTTGGACTCCGCCAAGGCTGCCCTTTGTCACCAATTCTGTTTATAACCTTTATGGACAGGATTTCTAGGCGCAGCCAAGGTGTGGAGGGCATCCATTTTGGTGGCCTGAGGATCAGGTCTCTGTTTTTTGCAGATGATGTGGTCCTGTTGGCTTCATCAGAACGTGATCTTCAGCTTTCGCTGGAGCAGTTTGCAGGTGAGTGTGAAGCAGCTGGGATGAGAATCTGCTCCTCTAAATCCGAGACCATGGTCTTGATTTGGAAAAGGGTAGAATGCCTTCTCCAGGTCAGGGATGAGGTCCTGCCTCAAGTGGAGGAGTTTAAGTATCTCAGGGTCTTGTTCATGAGTAAGGGAAAGATGGAGTGCAAGATCGATAGGCGGATTGGTGCTGCGTCTGCAGTGATGTGGGTGTTGTACCGATCACTCGTGGTGAAGAGTGAGCTGAGCCAGAAGGCGAAGCTCTCAATTTACGGGTCGATCTACGTTCCTACCCTCACCTATGGTCATGACCTTTGGGTAGTGACTGAAAGAATGAGATCACAGATAGAAGTGGCCAAAATGAGTTTTCTCCGCCGAGTGGCTGGGCTCTCCCTTAGAGATGGGGTGAGAATCTCAGTCATCCTCGAGAGGAGCCAGTTGAGGTGGCTCGAGCATCTGGTCAGGATGCCTCCCTGGTGAGGTTTTCTCGGCACCTCCAACTGGGAGGAGGCCTAAAGGGAGACCCAGGACATGTTAAAAGGACTATGTTTCTCACCTAACCAGGGAAGGCCTTGGGATTCCCCCGGAAGAGCTGGTCCAAGTGGCTGGGGAGAGGGAAGTCTGGGCCTGTCGACTTAGTCTGCTGCCCCCACGACCTGACTCTGAATAAGCAGAAGAAAATTGATGGATGGATGGATTTTTCACCTCGGAGGACGTGCAGTACTGTCCACTGTAGTGAAATGCGAGATAAATAATTCCATTATTATTGCTCCAATGTATGATTACGTGTTAAATCAGCTTCAGTGTAAAGTGAAACAATGTTTATAACATATCTTTTAAAGCTACCAGGGTGAATTTAGGCAAAGTCGGCAACTTGTGTACATCGGTGACCAGCCGCAGCGAGAACTTAAGCTAACATTTGTAAGCTAGTTAATAAGACTCTCTCTATGATCCCCACCTAGGTACGCTACTTCTTCTGATAACTGAACATGGACTTGAACTAGTAGAAGGAATGCTAAAAATCACAAATCAATTTCAGGCTCAATTTTTCCCTTTGTTTAGTACTTCTGTTGCTCACTGTTTACATTTTTTTGCCAACCAATATGGTAGATCCACGTGATTAGGTGACATCGGTGCAAAGGGTCAATAGCGCCAAATCACGACGAGTCATCTGAAGGACCTTCACATAGTAAACATTCCAATACGGTTCTGTTCATTAAGCCAGTCAGTAAAAAGTTTCCTTTATAAGGAACCCAGCAAGTTACATCGAGTCACTGACTAGTGTCAGAGTCTTTACAGCAATCCTCTTACTAAGCAAGCATTTAGCGACAGTGGACAGGAAAACGCTCTTTTAACAGGAAGAAACCTCCAGAGGATCCTGGCTCAGTATAAGCAGCCATCCTCCACGACTCACTGGGGATTAAGAAGACAGAGCAGACACACACACACTCACGTGTCATTACACACAATCCGGCTCATGGGCCACTTCTTTCTGGACTGCCACACCAATGTTGTGCCCCTCAAGCTGTAATTATTTCACAAAATCCCTGTAGACCTACAGGATCGTATGTGTCGCTCATCACTACACATTGATGAGTTGCAGTTAAAGCTGTTGTCTTTAGATTTCTTTTTTGAAGCTTATAAACAGAGCGAGAGATTAGTGTGGCATATATAGCCTGCTGTTAAATAGTGAAATATTTGTCTTCTACTAGTAGTTTGTGCTTTGTGGGGTGCATTAATGTGGTGCATAAATAAGTAGGTTGCAAAAGGTCTCATGAATCGTTTCGCCAGTGGTTCCAGGATTTGTAAAGGACAGACCTGCTTATCCATTACCTTTCACGTGTTCTGCAAATTGAGACCGGGTGTTTCTCAATGTCAAGGTGCCTGGTTCGGGGGGCCACAAAGAGGAACCAGTGGGCCGCTTATTGAGTTCCACTGCTCTAGAGCTTTCTTCTTGCTGTCTGGAACCATTTCAAAGTTAAGAGACTGAAAAAGAGCCACCAACTGAGCAGATTTTTCAGCTTCATCATTGCTTCGCTGTACTGTTATTGTGTGACAATCAGATCACCTCATGTTACTTTTGTGTTGGGCACAAATTACCTTGCAGTCGTGTGGTAAAACATGCTTCAGCGTGGGCCTGTTCTCAGGAGGAGCACAAACTTGTTAGTAAAAGGGAAACACTTTGCTGCTCTGTGTTAAAATAAGAACTTGATATAGAATCAGGTGTGTCGGAGCAGGGACACGTAGAAAACATGCAGCAACAGTGGGGCTCAAGGACTGGGGTTGCTCACCACTGTTGTGCAGTGTAAACCCTTGAGTGCAGCCTACAGCACTGCATCTGTTAATTATGCTAAAAGATTTTATTTAGTTGCTATTTAGCTTAATTTATTCACCACAGACAATGATAATGGGCGACGGTGGCACAGGAGTTAAGTGCTCGCCCCGTAATCGGATGGTTGCAGGTTCGAGCCCCGCTCAGTCTGTCGCTGTCGTTGTGTCCTTGGGCAAGACACTTAACCCACGTTGCCTGCTGGTGGTGGTCGGAGGGACTGGTGGCGCCAGTACTCAGCAGCCTTGCCTCTGTCAGTGCACCCCAGGGCAGCTGTGGCTACATCGTAGCTCATCCCCACCAGGGTGTGAATTTATGGGTGAATGACTGATTGTGTTGTAAAGCGCCTTGGGGGGTTCCAGGACTCTAGAAGGCGCTATATCAAATACAGGCCATTTACCATAATAAATCAATCGGGGTGTGCCATCTACTTGCCCTCTAGCCAGATGCAGGGGTTGAGGGCCCGTTTCGTCACGTGTCAAGAAGTCATTAAAGATTGGTCTTATTCCTTCTAATGTGACTATGCTTTATTATACGTCCATACTGGCCTGTAACTTTGCTTGATTCTCTTTTCCTCAAAGTGCACCGGGTCACTGCTGACATGTCCCCAGACTCTCCTGAAGGTTTTCTACGCTCACCCTTTTCACCCTTGACCTGTTTTCATGTGTGAATAATATAAAGACCCAGTTGGTGCAAAGCTACACATGTTATATTTGTCCCTCGTCACTGCAGGATGTAGGTGATTCAGTTTTACTTAATGAATGTCTGCTCAATAAACCTCATTTACATAGAGTTCTAACATTTCAACAGTGTGACTGTTCTCATTCAGGATAGACTCATATTTTTGGCTATTTCAGGTTATTCGCGGGGTCTTAAAAAATTCTTCAAAAGCTTTTAAATGGATTTAAGACTTCCTATTAACAACTGATATCGTCCTGCATACAAAACAGAAGTTTTTTTTTTTTGCCTTCTGTTTCACTTCCTGCAGCCATTTCCTGGTGCAGAGTGACAAAAAGCCATATAACTGAGAATGTCCAACAACACAAATTTTCAGCTGAGTGTGTTTCTGTGGAGCACATGGACGTAATTTTCACTTTAGAAGTGGGGGGGACACGGGGGGTCTTTACAGTATGCTCTAATGGGAAACAGGCTTCAACACAAACGGTTGTTTTCCGCTTGGTCCTAGAGCTCAACCAGTGTCAATTTAATATAGCGTAATATTGTTTTTGGATGGTAAAACATGCAGGGGTCAAAACATGACTTTGGAAAAAGTGGGGGGGACATGTGCCCCCTGTCCCCCCCCCCCCCAAAAAAAATTACGTCCATGGTGGAGCATACAAGTAACCTTACACTGTTTACTGATCACCTCAAGCCATTTTGTCATGAGTAAAAATTGTACTCCCACTTTGGGTTCAATGACGTCTATTCTAATTCTGTTCATCCAATCAGTTTCATCATAAACGTCATCACCGACAAACCTAAGCTAACTCTTCAGTGGGGTGAGGCTAATAAGCCTTTAGTTCAGCACTAATGTTTGGAGTAGAAACAAGAAGAAAGGCAGTGGTGGCCGAATGCAGTTTAGAACTTTCTTGAATCATTTTTTTAAACATTTATCGCGCTTTAATCTAGTTACTTCAGTAGCTGAGCGGTTCGGTTCATCCATCCGAACTGAAAATTTCCCTTTGGGAACAGAATGAGGAGATTGGATTTCTCCATCTTCATCCATGGAAGAAACGCGGAGTTAAAACCTACATTAGTGAAATCAGCTGATTATTTGGTTAAAGGTGTGTGTGTGTGTGTTACAAATGTAGGACTGCATGAGGAAAATGACATATTTCATAAATAATGACGTCTCTGCATTGTTAATGATAATGTTTTATCTTATATTGGACCTATCTTTGGTCTGGGAGGTGTAACTTATCATGATATAAGCCTTTTAAAACATGTTAAAGTGTTACAAGAGGAGATAAATGCATGAATTTGAAGTTCATGTTTACCAGAGGTGGAAAGAGTACTACAATTTCCTACTCAAGTACGAGTACCAATACTTTGATAATTTTTTACTCAAGTACAAGTAAAAGCACTTGCCTACATTTTTACTCAAGTAAAAGTAAAAATTATCGTAAATAAAATGTACTCAAAGTAAAAGTTACTTAGTTACATTTTTGTTAGTGTAAAGATGGTTACATCAGTGCAAAACCACAACACCAGTTTACAACACGCTCCTGTGTGCACACACACACACACACACACACACACACACACACACACACGTCATGACTAATTTCACTACACTGAACTGCTTTAGTAATACTTTAATCTCGTATTCTGGAGTAAAATAAAGAAACAAGCTAAATCATCACATATCTGTGGCATCAAGAAGCATCTTCTGAGTTCAAACACAGGGATGGAGCACAATGTTTACACCTGAACAGTATCAGGATGTTTTAACTCACAGAGGCCTGCAGGTCTTCTGTTTTATCAGCAAAGCGCTGGAAATCCACAAGCGCTAAACGTTATTTTGCCGCTTCCGTGCTGAGCGGTAGGTAACACTTTTCAAACACGGAACTGAGTCTGGTAACCGAACCGAGCAGAATACTGATGACGTAACACCGGTGCACGAAGGTGCATGTTCAACCCAGGAGAGGAGGTAAACAGCGAGTGGATCACAGGGACTGATGTTTTTGAGCAAAAGTGTACACCCACACCCCCCACGGTTTAGACACGGTGCTCATGCAGGTGTCTCTTTCTGTTCCGATGCTGCTACACGCAATATTTTTAATTTATTATGTCAACAATTTATTTTTACTCAGTAACAGATATGATTTAAAATGTAGCGAATTACAATTCTTTTTAAAAAACTTAAGTAAAAGTAAAAGTACAGCTTTTAAAAACAACTTAAAAAGTAGAAATATACACAAAAGCTACTCAATTACAGTAACGTGAGTAAATGTAATTCGTTACTTTTCACCTCTGGTCACAACAGTCAGGATGGAACCGTGCATCTGGCAGACTCTTAAGGAGTCTAACAGTATCAGCTTTGTTTATGCAGGAGCTGTTTGCTCATCAGCTTTGCAGGTGCAAGAAGGTTTTGACGACGTGTCAAAATCTTTGACGGTTAAACAGGTTTTGCTACAGATGGCTGGACTGAGCGATTCTCTAGAACTGTCGAATCTCTCAGAATGCTCTAGTTTTAAGGTTTAGCTGTTACTATTTGCACAGCCAATCAGAGGCTGACTAGTTTGGAGATGTTTTACCAAGACAACTCAGAAACACACCGTCTTTGATACAGGATGTCCTGACTGGGTTAATACTGTGTGTGTCAGGGTTTAACTTAGCTGTACTTGTTATGTGTGAGTGCAGGTGTGAGGACCTGTCGTCTAAACATGTTGAACACATGGCAGTCTTAGAGGACGTAACATAACACTCATTTCACTTCAGTTATTCAGCACAAATTAATGAAGCATTTCACTACAATATAATGATTGTAAGTAGCATTAAACAAACAAAGCTCCCATGGAGCTGCTCTTATTGTTGTTGTTCAAGTTTTACATTTAAATTATTGATCATTTAAAGTTTTCTCCCAGGGATAAAAACACAGAAGCAGAAGATGTTGCTCTAAAATCCAGAAAAATAAAACATTCATCATCATGCTCCAGTCTGAGTCTCTTTTAACACAAACTGCTGCTTCAGCCTCTGAGGACCATCAGGACTCGGCTCATCTTCTCTCCTGGTCAAAGGGTTAAAGGTCATCATCCTCCCACCTGTAGAGAGAAGAAGAGAGGAGGTGACTTCCTGTTTCCACACTCTCCATCAGCTTCAGTCAATGATGCAGCACATCCTCCATAAGCAGCAGCTTCATGTTAGCGTGTTGGAGTGGAGCTCACACACCTGCAGAGACTTTTAGCATCAGGTGTGTTTCCTCTGCAGGTTTGTTACACACACAGTAGGACCAAAGCCGGTGTCTCCAGTCTTTAGTTCTAGTGTGAAAGCCAAGATGGCGCCGGCGTTCTCGGCCTGCCGTCTGCTTCCCCAACTGTTGTTTTTGCTTATTTTGGTTCTGTGTTGCTCTTTGGTGGATTGTAGCTCAACTATTCGCTATGATCGTTTCACCCTCATTGAACTTCGGTATAATCTTGGATTTGCCTATCACCGCTGTTCTAATCTAAGACTGCGCTCTAATCTGCTGTTTATGGCGGTCCCAGCTCTGCAGCTTCGCTCTCTCCGCATGGCATGGTGTTTCCTAGGTAGGGGAAGAGGTTTGCTTTGGAGTTGGTTCTGGAAACTGCTCGTGTGTCACAAGCATTATTGTACCGTATTCTGCGGCCATCAGATTCTGTGATTCCAAGGTGGAGCCTGAAGATTCCAGCCGGTCCATGATCAGAGTACCTTACCCAACGCCTTCACAAGTCTGCTTATCGTTTCTGACTCCAGGCTTCCGGCCACCATTACCCGGCCAGATCCAGGCTTCCGGCCTTAACCAACAAGCCATGGTTACCTAGGAGATGCCGCAGACTTGGAAAACGCAGGGTTCCATAGTGCCGCTCAGAAACTCCTCCGGCTTCTTGTGCGGATGTAACCCTCACCTGCCACCGGAGTTGCTACACGTAAATCATCGGACCTTTTGCATTCCATCACTCTGCCACAGATACTATGGGGAATCTAGTCGCCGGAATACGTCCCCCACCAACCCGTGGATTTTGTGGGTGTGAACCAAGCTAACATCTGCTATCCTACGGTGGCCCAAGTGGCCCAGTCACCCTAGTCACCTGATTCCGGTCTTTCACAGCTCTTCAGGGTTGCTCTCCTCAACATCCGGTCAATTCGGAACAAAACCGCCATTTTAAGGGATTTTTTTTTTCAGCATGATACTTTTGGTTCTTCCTGGTGAGTCAGCTGCACTGTCAGAGCTCTGTTCCTTAGACTGTCAGGTTTAGAACGAGCCCAGGCTCACTGGCCGTGGTGACAGCTTGCTAACTATGTTCACATCCTCTTTCCATCCTAAAACACGTACAACACCCGTGACTCCTACCAGCTTAGAGTTTGTGGCTTCTGAGGTGGACTTTGGTCCTCTGCTGTTGTTTATTCTCTGTTATTGCCTACTTGAGTACAACTCAAATATTTTATCTGAATTTATAGTCGCCGGAATACGAAAAACAAAACGATTGCCAGATTTACTCTCCATTGTGTCAAGAGAAAGGTCTCTCTATCCAGTCCTTTGTGTCCTGTCTTAACGAGGTGAAGTCTTGGCTAATGGCCAACTATCTGCATCTGAATGAGGGAAAGACAGAGCTCATTGTTTTTCAACCCAACAGCAGGAATGTGGGTGTTATGTTGATCTTGGCCCTCTTTCTCCATACTCAAAACCAGTTGTCACCAGTCTGAGGGTGAAAATTGGCACTGGACCTAAATTTGATGCTCACATCAACTCTGTGATCCGGTCCAGTTTCTTTCATCTGAGACGCCTTGCAAAAATCAAGCGTATGCTGTCAAGAGCCCACCTGGAGTGGGTACTCCGTGCTTTTGTCATTTCTATGCTTGATTACTGCAACTATATGTATGACTGGGTCAGTCATCATTGCGTCGCCTACAGGTTGTGCAGAACAGCGCAGCCAGGTTCCTGACTGGGACCAGGAAACAGGACCACATCAGTCCAGTTCTGTTCTCCCTGCACTGGCTTCCTGTCTGTCTGTTCCTGGAAACGGAACAATTCCACCCACTGCTCTTGTACACGCGACACCACAGAAAGCCAGTTTCAAACCAATATCAGCAAAAATCAGTGCAGTAACAGTTCACCTTTTACTAGTTTTTAGCTCCATTTTGCATGATTGTTTTTTTTTACAGCGCTTTGTGTTCTGCGTCTGAACATTTGAACTTTAAGGATGTTTAACAGGGTATCTGCAGGTTTAAGGGAGCCAAATTTAAGACTTTTTAAGACCTTTTTTAAGGCCACTTTGACCAAATTTAAGCTATTTTTCCAAATTAAATTTAAGCTATAATTTCCAGCTATTGCCTGATTAGCCATCCAGTTACCATTAAACTTGCACTTCCCCATGGCGCAAGCTCCCACTAGCTTAACCAGCTAATGTGCCCATCTAAAAATAGCCCCCTTTCACAACCAACTGAATGCAGACCTGCCAACCTTGTCAAAATTTTTAGAGTACCACTTGTGCGGCGTTTTTTCGTGGACTTTTGCTACTCCATTACTTTTCACTCTGTAATCTCCCCATTCACTGGATGGAAAATTTTACACACACACACACACACAAAGAGCAAGGGTGTGGGGGTGGGTTGGAAAACAGTAGGCATGAGCAGAAGCGCTCATCGACGATTCTTGCCTGATGTGAACAGGGGAGGAGTGGACAGCGCACAAATTTGGTGAGCGATCCACTTCACGGCGCTTCGCAGTTGGTGTGTTCCAGGTGTAACACTGCCACTAGCCTCGGTGTGAAACTGGACTCTGACCTCTCAACGACATCACAAGTCAATGTCACTGTCAGTTCCTGCTTTTTCCAACTCCACCGCATCACATGTCTTCAGTGTGATACCTTCAATGAATCCTCAAACATCCACATCTTGAGTCAGTCATTCACGCTTTCATTACTTCCCGTCTGGATTACGCAAATTCTGTCCTAATTGGGATTAAAGCTTCTGCCCTAAGCAGACTACAGAAGGTTCAAAATGCTGCAGCCAGAGTTTTAACTAACACCGACAGAGACATGCACATTACTCCTATTCTCGCACATTTACACTGGTTACTGGTCAAATGTAGGATTCATTTCAAAGTCTTGTTATATGTATACAAGGCTTTGGATTACCCATCTCCATCCTATCTGGTGGACCTGCTGTCTTCCTATGTTCCAACTCGTCCCCTTCGTTCAGCTGCTGGTCATTCCAAAGGTCCGGTACAGATCACGGGAGAGCGTGCCTTCTCTCGTGCAGCCCCCAAACTCTGGAACAATCTACCCCTCGCTGTGCGTTTGGCTCCCTCTGTCAGCAGGTTCAAGTTTGCCCTTAAACCACACTTCATCAGCATTGCCTTCTCTCTGTGACACTTTATACGAAACTCCAGCAGCGGTTTTACTTTTCTTCATTTAGTTTTCATGACTCGGTAGCTCACTTTTTAACACCTTGCACTATCTTGTAGCTGTGGTCGCATGGTGGTCGGTGCTAGTCGTGGTGGCAACCCCCGTTCCCGCTGGTGGACACCAGAGGTTTGGGGAGCCGTCAAGCTGAAGAAGGAGGCCTACAAGGCGTGGCTGGTCTGTGGGTCTCCGGAGGCAGCAGACAGGTACCGGATAGCCAAGCGGGGTGCAGCAGTGGCAGTTGCCGAGGCAAAATCTCGGGCATGGGAGGAGTTTGGTGAGGCCATGGAGAAAGACTATCGATCGGCGCCAAAGAGGTTCTGGCAAACTGTCTGGCGCCTCAGGAGAGGGAGGCAGCAACTCGCTCACACTGTTTACAGTGGGGATGGGGAGCTGCTGACATCAACTGGGTCTATAGTCGGGCGGTGGAAGGAATACTTTGAGGTGCTCCTCAATCCCACCTATGCGTATTTCGAGGAGCCATAGCCGGGAGACCTGGGGGTGGACTGTCCAATCTCGGGGGCAGAAGTTGCTGAGGTAGTCAAACAACTATACAGCGGCAGAGCCCCAGGGGTGGATGAGATTCGTCCTGGGTATCTCAAGTCTATGGATGTTGTAGGGCTGTCGTGGTTGACACGTCTCTGCAACATTGCGTGGTCATCGGGGGCAGTTCCTGTGGAGTGGCAGACCGGGGTGGTGGTCCCCATCTTTAAGAAGGGTGACCTGAGGGTGTGTTCCAACTATAGGGGGATTACACTCCTCAGCCTCCCTGGAAAGGTCTACTCCAAGGTACTGGAGAGGAGGGTCCGATCGATAGTTGAATCTCAGATTGAGGAGGAGCAATGTGGTTTTCGTCCTGGCCGTGGAACTGTGGACCAGCTCTATACCCTTGCAAGGGTGATTAAGGGGGCATGGGAGTTTGCCCAACCAATCCACATGTGTTTTGTGGATTTGGAGACGGCTTATGACCGTGTCCCCAGGGGCACCCTGTGGGGGACTCTCCAGGAGTATGGGGTGGGTGGCCTTTTGTTAAGGGCCATTCAGTCCCTTTACCAGAGGAGCGTGAGTTAGGTCCACATAGTAAGTCGGACCTGTTCCCAGTGAGGGTTGGACTTCACCAGGGCTGCCCTTTGTCACCGGTTCTGTTCATAACCTTTATGGACAGAATTTCTAGGTACAGCCGTGGTGTGGAGTGTGTTAAGTTTGGTGGCAGGAGAATTTCTTCTCTGCTTTTTGCGGATGATGTGGTCCTCCTAGCTTCATCCAGCTCTGACCTTCAGCTCTTGCTGGGTAGGTTCACGGCCGAGTGTGAAGCGGCTGGGATGAGGATCAGCACCTCCAAATCTGAGACCATGGTTGGGATGCTGCCCCCGCGACCCGGACCCAGATAAGCCGAGGAAGATGACGACGACTATCTTATAGCTTTTTTGGTTTTATTTGTGCCATTACAAATGGTTTTTGTCACTCATTGCAATATTTTTACTTTGGATAGTGCTGTTACCTTTTACCTGTTCTCTTATTCTGGATTATTTATGCTGTCTTTATGTATTTTACCTGATTTCCATGTTTTTACTTTATTTTGCTGATATGCTCAAGCATTTGGCTTTTATGTACAGCACTTTGTTTAGCTGCCGTGCTATTTATAAATGATGCTTCATAAACAAGTTGGTATGGTGTGTTTCCTCTGCAGGTGTGTTACCTCTGCAGGTGTGAACATCTAGAGCAGGGGTGTCAAACTCATTTTAGCTCAGGGGCCACATTGAGGGAAATCTAGTCCCAAGTGGGCCGGACCGGTAAATTAAAAACAACTTCAGATTGTTTTCTTTGTTTTAATACAATCAATATAAAACAAAGCTGGAGCCTGAGGACAGTGTATCCAAAATAGTACAACACCTGAAGTGTACTTGAAAAATTGAAAAATATTAAAAATCAACTAATAAAAAAAAATTCCTTAGTAATTCAAAGAGCTTACATATCACATGGCTAGATCAGTTTCATGCAGCACTTAAAGTATATTTGACTCATTTTACTTTACATCTTTTAGGTTTCACCAGCACATCAATATCAGAAGTCACATCCTGAGTGGCGGCCAACTTCAGGATGTGATTCAAGTTCTTGTGTGAGCCTTGAGCGCAGCTTTGTTTTAGTTATACTCATTACAGAGAAAACTTGCTCACAAAGATAAGTTTATTTTCACTCTACATTGTAAAGTATGAAAATAAAGTTTACACAACCATTTCGCGGGCCGGATTTAACCCACTTGCGGGCCAGATCCGGCCCGCGGGCCTCATATTTGACACCCCTGATCTAGAGGTGTGTTAGGTGTGTTTCCTCTGCAGGTGTGTGACGAACCCAGAGGTTCTGCTCTCTGATATCCTGGAGATCTCCTGCTGCAGGCCCCAAGTCCTGCAACCCAGTCACACACCACCAGAGGCCAGCAGAGAGAGTTGTGGAGCAGCTGCATCCAATTACTCATCAGCCGTTCCTGAAGCCCATTAAGCCTCCCAACTTCATCATTTGGGGAGACACAGCTACAGAGGAGACTCAGTGTTAAAACTTTGTTCTCTCCTAGACTCTGAAACTTTTACTGTAATCTCCATTCGTAAGTTTTGGCTTGTTGTCAGTGTCCTAGAGTTTTTTGATATAGATGTTGGTTGGCTGGTAGTATCCCTGAGTTAATAGTTTTTGATATAGTTAAAGGATATAGATAAATTGTGCTTTTGCCTCCTGTTATTGTTTAATCTCCCCATCCTCGGTTTAGCTTGACTTTGTTTTGTTTCAGAGGATTCTTAGTTAAGGAGATTCTGGCATCTGTTTTATAGGTCATGTCAGTGTTGTTAATGGTTTAGGTTTATTCTTATTGTTACTTTAGTGGTCAGTTTAGTTTACAATAGGTGTGTTTTCCCTTCTTGGACTCCTCTCTCTGGTTAACACCAGAGAGAGCGCTTTAAGTTGTTGGTGTGCTGCTCCCTGTTTTGAGCAGAGGGAGTTTATTTAGTTTGTTTATTAAATACCTTTTACCCCATTTTTGTAAATAAACCTTTTGAAAAACAACCATTTCGTTACACTCCTTCCATTCACTTATTTTCCCATCACAAACAGAAACCATCCATCATTGTCCATTCCTTTTATTTTTCATTATTTTATTTTACTCTGTGTTCTCCCCTCACCACTCCTAGACACCAGAGGGGACGTAACAAGGTGTGTTGCCTCTACAGGTGAGTTACCTCTACTGGTGTGTTACCTCTACTGGTGTGTTACCTCTACTGGTGTGTTACCTCAGCAGGTGTGTTACCTCTACTGGTGTTACCTCTGCAGGTGTGTTACCTCTGCAGGTGTGTTACCTCTAGAGGTGTGTTACCTCTAGAGGTGTGTTACCTCTGCAGGTGTGTTACCTCTACTGGTGTGTTACCTCTACTGGTGTGTTACCTCTACTGGTGTGTTACCTCTACTGGTGTGTTACCTCAGCAGGTGTGTTACCTCTACTGGTGTTACCTCTGCAGGTGTGTTACCTCTGCAGGTGAGTTACCTCTACTGGTGTGTTACCTCTGCAGGTGAGTTACCTCTACTGGTGTGTTACCTCTACTGGTGTGTTACCTCTACTGGTGTGTTACCTCTACTGGTGTGTTACCTCTACTGGTGTGTTACCTCTACTGGTGTGTTACCTCTACTGGTGTGTTACCTCTGCAGGTGTGTTACCTCTGCAGGTGTGTTACCTCTGCAGGTGTGTTACCTCTGCAGGTGTGTTACCTCTGCAGGTGAGTTACCTCTACTGGTGTGTTACCTCTACTGGTGTGTTACCTCTACTGGTGTGTTACCTCAGCAGGTGTGTTACCTCTACTGGTGTTACCTCTGCAGGTGTGTTACCTCTGCAGGTGTGTTACCTCTAGAGGTGTGTTACCTCTAGAGGTGTGTTACCTCTGCAGGTGTGTTACCTCTACTGGTGTGTTACCTCTACTGGTGTGTTACCTCTACTGGTGTGTTACCTCTACTGGTGTGTTACCTCAGCAGGTGTGTTACCTCTACTGGTGTTACCTCTGCAGGTGTGTTACCTCTGCAGGTGAGTTACCTCTACTGGTGTGTTACCTCTGCAGGTGAGTTACCTCTACTGGTGTGTTACCTCTACTGGTGTGTTACCTCTACTGGTGTGTTACCTCTACTGGTGTGTTACCTCTACTGGTGTGTTACCTCTACTGGTGTGTTACCTCTGCAGGTGTGTTACCTCTGCAGGTGTGTTACCTCTGCAGGTGTGTTACCTCTGCAGGTGTGTTACCTCTGCAGGTGTGTTACCTCTGCAGGTGTGTTACCTCTAGAGGTGTGTTACCTCTAGAGGTGTGTTACCTCTAGAGGTGTGTTACCTCTAGAGGTGTGTTACCTCTACTGGTGTGTTACCTCTACTGGTGTGTTACCTCTACTGGTGTGTTACCTCAGCAGGTGTGTTACCTCAGCAGGTGTGTTACCTCTACTGGTGTGTTACCTCTAGAGGTGTGTTTCCTCTGCAGGTGTGACTCCAGAGGAAACAAACAGCTGAGAGTCCTGAAGGCTTCATTACTACACAAACATGTAGTGATGCTTTACTGCTGCTACATCTAAACACATTAACTAATCTGCTTCTGAGTCAGAGACATGGAGACTGTCCGTGAATACATCTGGATCAGACTAATGACAGGAGGACAGCTGGACAGATGTGCTGAGTGGACTTCAGCAGAGGTTCTGCTCTGTAGAAAGACCACATGGTTCCTAAATGGAAGCCTGCTGTACGAAACCAGAGCCAGTCATTTATAGACTACAGTCAGACTGATCTCAGATCTGATCTCAGACTGCTGGTTGTCTCGTTTCTACAGGAAACAGCTGATCTCAGATCTGTGTCACAGATCAGTGATCAGCTGTTTCCTGTAGAAACGAGACAACCAGCAGTCTGAGATCAGATCTGATGGATGAGGACCACTGTCTCTAGACATGTGGAAGCAACCAGCACAATAAGCTTCTGGCTCTTCTGATATGCTCCTTGGTGTCCAGTCATGAAGCCTGTCACAATTCTCCTCTCGCAGCCACTGGGAAGCTGCAGCTTTACTGGAAGCACTGGATCTTTGCTTTGATGCTAACTGGGTTTAGTCCAGTCCTGCTGACAGCAGCCTGGACTCACTCCACCCAGATACTGACCTCAGAGTCTGCAGCTTGTAGTCTGGACTCTCCACAAGACCCAGCAGCTGTTTAACATCTGGAGCTTTCAGGCCATTCCAGCTCAGGTCCAGTTCTGTCAGATGGGACGGGTTGGACTTCAGAGCTGAGCCCAGAGAACAGCTGATCTCTGACAAGCTGCATTTCTCCAACCTGAATAAAGAATAAAAGCAGAGAGCTGAAGCCAACAGGATGCAGGTTTTTTTTTTTTTTTTTACCGTGTCCTGTCTGGCTGTGAAGCAAACAGAATTAATGTCTGAATGCTGGTAACAAGCCTTACAGATTTACTCTCAGGTGGAGCATCAAATCGTCTGCTTTTAATGTCACGCCTGATACTTAAAACTTTATTGTTGTTGTTTTTGAATGCTTTGTAATTCTGACCAGACACGGAGACAGAGGTGAAAGAGAAAGGAAAATACAAAAGGTGGGGGGAAGGGGGTGGGGGTTCCACAAAAATAAACAATAATTAACAAGAGCCTGCTTCTAGACCTGCACAAAGAGACAACATAGAAGAAAAAAACTGGGACACACAACAATACATCAGGAGCAAGCTATCACTGCGTCAACCTGATGGTGAAATATAAAATCAACATTGTTTAACTGAACAATCACACGATAATAAATCATAGTGCATTTAGTGGCAACAACAGCCTTAAGACATGTGTTGAACGTGCCCAAGTCCATACTTATGAGAGCACCATGTGAGCACCTGTGTGTGTACACGCGCTTGTTTATGTAATGCCGGGCGTACACTGTGCGACTTTTTCACTCGCAGCGTTCAGCTTCAGCTCAAACTGTACGACTTCCTCGCAGAGCAGATCTCACGAGTCATGTGCTCACACTGTACGACCCAGTTCTCGCATGCGATCTGACTGCTCGCACTGTACGTCTGGTAGCAACACGTCGGCCCTAAAAATGTGCTAAAAATAGCAGTTTTTACTCAACACGTCAGACTTTTTTGTCTTGTCTTGCCTGTTGTCCTTCGGGAGTGCTGCAGGAGGACACACAGGGATTTATGGGGGTTGGATGAGGAAAATGAAATAAAGACAGTAAATCTGTGTTTTGTGATCAGTTTAATTTGACATGAACACGACAAACACGCTTTCTTGACAATCTTTGTGAGTAAAAAAAAACGTGTAGAAACAAAAACGAACAACGTGTGTTATTAGGGAAATAGCGAGCGACCAGCGTTGATGCAGGATTGCGCGCGCATGCGCCGTGAGCGGTTCTGATACTTTTTGGATCGTAGCTGCTCGCAGCTGCTCGCAGCGCTGCTTCAACAGTGCGATACCCTCACGAGGGACGAGCGAAATATTAAACACACCAGAAATCCGTGCGACCTCACGACTGCTGATCGGCAGCTGGTCACGTGGTGTTAATCGCCTCTCGTAACCCCCTGTACACTACACGACTGCTCGGCGTAAAACTCGCCCCGATGTCGTGGATTCTCGCACGACTGGAAAATCGGCTCAAAAAAGTGAAAAAGTCGCACAGTGTACGCCCGGCTTAAGGGTTCTCTATAGGAGCGTCCAATAGAGAGTGTGAGGGACCACAGATCTGCCCCCCAAAGATGCCTAGGAGACGGGGGGAGCTCCAAGTCCCAGAGATCCAGGCGCTGCCCCAGAACACAGGAACCCCAAGGAGACTGCAACCAGAAAGGCCCCCGCCCCCCTTGAGAGGCACAGAGGATCGCCCCGGGGGGCCACAACCAGCAGCCGGCAGAGCCCCTGGAGATATCAGCGGCAAGCCCACAGGCCCGCCCGCAGCCTCCCACCCCCTAGCCGGCCGAGCCCGGCAACCAGCGACCACCCCCGCCGGGGACCCAGCAGAGCCCAGGGACCCAGACCCCACCAGGCAGCCACCAGGATTGATCAGGCAGGCGCCAAAGATCTTAAATCCCCAGACCCAGGAGCCACGAACACTCAGGCAGACCAAGGCACCACACCCCACACCAGGTGTGGCAGGGGGAGGGGAGACGTAGATCTATATCATCAAAAGAAGTTCCAGGAGAAGGGAGGAGTCAAAGGCCCCACCTGACATATACAGTCATACACAAACACCGTCACACACTCCCTCCCTCATGCTCACACATACACATACAACCCAAGACTTACAAAAATGCACGCCGGACACCCACTCATGCTCCCCATACACACCCTATTCACTCTGGTCCCGGTACTGCTGCACATTGGGTACAACCATCACCGGTTCCCAGAGTTTGACCCTTTCTGCTGGGGTGCTGATGAGCAGGCTCCCCCACCCAACGCTGAGCACAGCAATCTACCACCCCAGAGTCTAAAGTAAGATGGCGCTTGCGCACGGTCACGCTGCGAGCTGCTCGTCCTCTTTACGCACTGATACCTTGCTTTTTATTGGATTTTATTGGCGTTTTATTGGCTTTTATGCACTTTTCTTGTCGCTGATCCCTTTTTTGAATGGTGTGGATCCTCTGCTGACATATGATCGAGCTGCGCTGCTGAGGCTTCGTCCTTCCGTTGATGTCGCCGGCAGCGCGCGCTGGGAACCGGGCTGTGTGAGCCATGAACCTCACGGACGATGCTGCTGGTTGAACTGCCCGCATGCTCTCTCCACCCAAGCCGTGATGTGTCGGCCCTCTGTCCGCCCCAGCTCGAGAAGGAAGCATCGGAGAAGACGAGGAAAGAGAGGTAGCCGGCGCGTGAGACGTCGGCCTGGATCCCTGAACAAGCGGCTGGCCCGATCCGGCCCAGCTTCTGACCCGATGGTTCCGAGATGTCTCCTGGATTACTCGGCGCCCTGCTCAGGGAACTCGGCCGGCTCTGAGGGTGAACCGGCACCGCGCCACGGCCGATCGGCTCGAAGATCACGCCAGACTGGGGTTTGCTGGGAGAATCTGCGCTCGGTTACGGGCACAGAGTTAGAGGGGACTGGGTCCGTGCGCGATCTTGGTGCTGCAGCCCCGCCGCAGACCCGGTTTGGTTTGGTCAATGCCAGGTCTGTGCTGAACAAAACTTTTATTCTTCGTGACTTTTTTATTCAGCATGACCTGGGTTTTCTCTGCATCTGTGAGTCATGGATCCCGTTTGGTGACACAAGTTCCCTACTCGAGCTCATACCACCTGGCTGCTCGTGTTTTAATATCCCCAGACCACGGGGCAGAGGTGGAGGGCTGGTTGTTGTTTTTAAATCCAGCTTTCCTTGTGGCAGACTGCATCCTAAAATATGACTATGTCCTATTTTTTGGTGATTTTAACATCCATATCTGCTGTCCTGATAATGTGCTTGCTAAAGGTTTTTTTAATTTGCTAGATTCATTCAATCTAACTCAATGGGTATCGTCCCCAACTCATGCCAGGGGTCACATCCTGGACCTGGTTATCTCTTATGGTCTGCCCGTCATGAACCTTGTGACTTTGCCTCCGGTGTTCTCTGACCACTCTCCAATACTCTGTGATGTTACGTTGCCATGTCCTGTCCCTGTGTGTGAAGCTCCCGCTACTAGGTTCAGAGCCCTGGATGCAGAAACTATTTCAAAGTTTGTGGACTGGATGTCTGTAAGGTTAGAGACCTTTAACCCAGATCCATCTAACATTGATCACTATTCACAACACTTTGATGTACTTTGTAATCAGGTCTTGGACGTGGTTGCCCCTCTCAAACTGTGCAAGTCTCGACCTAGGAGGGAGCCATGGCTCTCTGATGTCACACGGGCTTGCAGGCGGGCGTGTAGATCCTCGGAGAGAAAGTGGAAAAAGGATGGCCTACAGGTCTCGCGTGAGTTGTTCAGAGCATCTCTGGTTGCTTATCAGGATGCAGTGAAGGCCGCCAGAATGGCCTATTTTGCAGACATCATTGAGACAAACTCCAATAATCCTAAGATTCTCTACAAAACACTAAACTCTGTTCTGGTGTATCAGGAGCCTAGCTCCATGTCTCCTACAGCTGCTGGAAACTCTGAAGCTTTTCACAAATTCTTTGTTGATAAAGTGTCGGGCATTGGAGCAGTCATTTCCGGTAACTCTGTTGACCCTGTTCCAGTTCATCCATCACCACCCACCCTGAGCTCCCTCAATACCGTTTCTTATTCTGAGCTGAGTAAGCTAGTTGCGAGGCAGAAGCCATCTGGCTCTCCACTTGACGTTCTGCCGCCTCGTCTCTGGAAGGCTGCCTTTCCGTGCCTTGCCCCTTCACTTGGTCAGATTATCAATGGGAGCCTCAGCACAGGTGTTGTTCCAGCTGCTTTGAAAGCAGCAGTTATTCGGCCGACCCTGAAGAAACCTGGTGCTGATGTCTCTGTGATCGCAAATTACAGGCCTATCTCTACCCTGCCCTTTACATCTAAACTGCTTTAGAAAGTCGTTTATCAGCAGCTGGTCTCACATTTAGTTGACTCTGATCTGTTTGAGGTTTTCCAATCAGGGTTCAGGTCTGGCCATAGCACAGAGTCAGCTCTACTGAGGGTCCTAAATGACATCTATCTATCACTAGATCAGGGAACATCTGTGCTGCTTCTGTTGTTAGACCTGACAGCAGCCTTCGACACAGTTGACCACGCGATTCTACTCGATCGCTTGGAACGATGGGTTGGGATCAAAGGGTCAGCTCTGGATTGGTTTAGATCGTATCTCCAAAACAGGTCATTCTGTGTTAAACTGGGTGATGTTTTTTCTTCTTGGGAGGGGCTCCGCTGGGGGATCCCGCAGGGGTCGATCCTTGGTCCACTTTTGTTTGCCATTTATCTGCTACCTCTGGGGTCAATCTTTCGTAAACATGGCCTATCATTCCATCTGTATGCTGACGATTGCCAGATTTACTCTCCGTTGTGTCAGGAGAAAGGTCACTCTATTCAGTCCTTTGTCTCCTGTGTTAATGAGGTAAAGTCTTGGCTAATGTCCAACTATCTACATCTGAATGAGGGAAAGACAGAGCTCATTGTTTTTCACCCCAACAGCAGGAATGTGGATCGTTATGCTGATCTTGGCCCTCTTTCTCCATACTCAAAACCAGTTGTTACCAGTTTGGGGGTGAAACTTGATGTAGGACTTAAATTTGATGCTCACATAAATTCTGTGATCCGGTCCAGTTTCTTTCACCTGAGACGCCTTGCTAAAATCAAGCCTATGCTGTCGAGAGCCCACCTGGAGCGGGTACTGCATGCCTTTGTTATTTCTCGGCTTGACTACTGCAACTCTCTATATGCAGGGTTGTGTCAGTCAACACTGCGTCGCCTACAGGTTGTGCAGAACAGCGCTGCCAGGTTCCTGACTGGGACCAGGAAACGGGACCACATCAGTCCGGTTCTGGCCTCCCTGCACTGGCTTCCGGTTTGCTATCGCTCACAATTCAAAATACTCGTCTTTGTTTATCATTTCTTCCAGGGTGGTGCTCCCCCCTATCTGGCCACACTCCTGAAAAGACACTCCCCATCACGCGCTCTGCGCTCCTCTGAACAAGGCCTGCTCGCTGTCCCTCGGTCTAGGTGTCGTACCCGTGGGGCCCGGGCTTTCTCAGTCCTAGCACCGTCACTCTGGAACCAGTTGCCACCCTCAGTTAGGCTGTCCCCTTCTCTGCCAGTCTTTAAGAATCACCTAAAAACACACCTCCTCCGCTTGGCGTTTCCAGAACATGTTTGATTATGGCCCTCTTTTATGTTGAATCCATTCCACAGTTTTCATTGGTACACTCAATCCATCCACTCAATCCAATTGTGTTTCACACATTTGTCCTTTACCAGAATGTTTCATCTATCTTGTAATTTCCATTTTGTATTTTGTAATTTGAATTTCTTTTATTGTTGATTTATTCAATATATTTACATACAACTGTACAATGTTCAGCGCTTTGGGCTTCCTGACAGGGTTGCGGAAGGCGCTTTATAAATAAAGCTTTGATTGACTGATTGATTGATTGACCCCAACCAGACTGCCAGATCTCCCTCCTAGCCTCCAGCCCCAGGAAGCCAAGCAACAACAGAGGTGTGCTAAGACCCCTAGTCTCCCTCCTCCTGCTCCAATATAGTGTTGTGTGTTCATGAGGTGTATTCCATGGCTGCGGTGAGCGGGCATTGTCTGGCCTATGCCAGCTGATGCCACCGCACCACCCCACTCCACTTGCACCCACAGCCCTCGGTGTCTAAGTGCAGTTAGAATGGACCCACATATGTGACGTTTCTCATCACATCCAGGACTTGTTTCATTAAATAAAAGATGGAAAGTTCATCTTCTGGTCCTCGTTAGCTGCAGGGTTCAACATGAGGTCACACTGTTCACCATAGAGAAGACCCTGAGCAGCTGCTGCATGCCAGCACTGTAGGGACACCAGAGCACTAGATCACCTGCAGACATTCAATCATTTACAAGGAGGTGGTTCACCAAGCATCCAGTCTAGCGATCATTCAGTGCATCAGACACATCATCAAGGTTCAGGAGACAGACTCCACCATGTCTGACTCCATTAAGCCGGGCGTACACTGTGCGACTTTTTCCACTTTTTTGAGCCGATTTTCCAGTCGTGCGAGAAGCCACGACATCGGGGCGAGTTTTACGCCGAGCGGTCGTGTAGTGTACAGGGGGTTACGAGAGGCGATTAACACCACGTGACCAGCCGCCGATCAGCAGTCGTGAGGTCGCACTCTGGTGTGTTTAATATTTCGCTCGTCCCTCGTGAGGGTATCGCACTGTTGAAGCGGCGCTGCGAGCAGCTGCGACCCAAAAAGTATCAGAACCGCTCACGGCGCATGCGCGCGCAATCCTGCATCAGCGCCGGTCGCTCGCTATTTCCCTAATAACACACGCTGTTCGTTTTTGTTTCTACACGTTTTTTTTACTCACAAAGATTGTCAAGAAAGCGTGTTTGTCGTGTTCATGTCAAATTAAACTGATCACAAAACACAGATTTACTGTCTTTATTTCGTTTTCCTCATCCAACCCCCATAAATCCCTGTGTGTCCTCCTGCAGCACTCCCGAAGGACAACAGGCAAGACAAGACAAAAAAGTCTGACGTGTTGAGTAAAAACTGCTATTTTTAGCATATTTTTAGGGCCGACGTGTTGCTACCAGACGTACAGTGTGAGCAGTCAGGTCGCATACGAGAACTGGGTCGTACAGTGTGAGCACATGACTCGTGAGATCTGCTCTGCGAGGAAGTCGTACAGTTTGAGCTGAAGCTGAGTGCTGCGAGTGAAAAAGTCGCACAGTGTACGCCCGGCTTAAGGTACAGTAAAGACTTCAGAAACTTCCATTCCTCACTGAACCTGCATCAGTAGGTGAAAGGACCAAAACGCTGAAACGTTTAAACAAGCAGAAACAGAAACTTGTTTTTCTTCTAAAAACTTTTGTTTTAACTTTTGGAAAAACTGAAAAGTTCTGAAAAAATAAAAGTTCAGAGTAAAGTTTTGGAGAAAAAAAGTTTTTGTAAATAAATAAATTCTGAAGCATCAGTGAATGATTTTAGTTTGTTAAACACAGAAAAACCTCCAACAGCTGCAGAGAACTGACCTGAGAACCTCCAGTCTACAGTCTGGACTCTCCAGGAAACCACAGAGATCCTTCACTACAGAACCAGACAGGTGGTTCCAGCTCAGGTCCAGTTCTGTCAGATGGGACGGGTTGGACTTCAGAGCTGAGCCCAGAGAAGAACAGCTGATCTCTGACAAGCTGCATTTCTCCAACCTGAATAAAGAATAAAAGCAGAGAGCTGAAGCCAACAGGATGCAGGTTAAAACAGAAACATGAACTAAATCATTGAAATAAACAAAATTATTTCATCATGTCAGAAACAAAAACTTGATGAACTGATGTTTAATATTTTATTCAGTAAAAGTTGTTTAAGGGATCAAAGTACCAGGAAAAAAACTTGTTTTTGTTCTACAATTAATTTATGTAAAACTTTAGAAAAACTGAGAAAGTTCTGAAAAATAATACAAGTTTTGCTTAAAGGTTTTAAATGAAGAGGGCGGAGATGGAGAAAGAACAAAACAACTATAAATCATCAAATATATACAGAGCTACTTAAATCATATAATAACGCAGTGAGAAATTTGAGAAATGCATACCTTTCCAAACTCATCCTAGACAATAAACACAATCCCAGAATACTTTTTTTCCACCATAAACAACATTTTAAACCGTACATCCAATTCACTTCAGAAAACCCCCTCAAATGCTCTCTGTGAGGAGTTTGCAGCCCAATTCAGAGGGAAGGTAGACACCATCAGAAGGAATATTTTATCCTCCATAAGTAATAAGGTCTTAGATAAATCTGAATGTGTGTCTATACCAGAGGAAACACTGGACAGCTTTGTCCTGGTAGACGCTCAGACTCTTGATAAAGTTTTCTCCTCAGTGAGACCCACCACATGGGTTCTGGACCCAATTCCAACTTCGTTTTTTAAACAATTCTATGGATCTTTTAGTGATGAGATTTTAACCATGATGAATTGCTCCCTTCAGACGGGGGTCTTTCCTGCTGCCTTTAAAGGAGCGGTGGTGAGACCCCTGTTGAAGAAGAGCAATTTAGATTTTAATGAATTAAACAATTATCGACCGATATCTAACTTACCATTTTTAAGCAAAATTTTAGAAAAGTTTGTTTTAAATCAATTAAATGATTTTATAAACACTAATAATGTCCTAGAGAATTTTCTGTCTGGTTTTAGGGTGAACCACAGCACCGAGACAGCCCTTCTGAAGATTTTAAATGATGTTAGATTGAATTATGATAAACGGAAGGTGACTGTGTTGGTTCTACAGGATCTAAGTGCTGCCTTCGATATAGTAGACCACACTGTTCTTTTAACTCGTTTAAAACAGATCGGCCTCTCTGGTGCTGTGCATAGATGGTTCACATCCTACCTCACAGACAGGACTTTCATGGTGAGTTTGGATACCTGTTCCTCTAGGGTCCATGGGATTACATGTGGTGTGCCCCAGGGTTCAATTTTAGGCCCAGTGCTTTTTAATCTTTATATGCTCCCTCTTGGCGGAGTCATCAGGAGACACGGGGTTAACTTTCACAGTTATGCTGATGATACACAGTTGTACATCTCCGTGTCTCTGGATGACTCTCGGCCAATGGATGCACTTTTTAACTGTATTTTAGACATTGAATCCTGGATGGCAGAGAACTTTCTCCAGCTCAATCAGGACAAAACTGAAGTTTTAGTCATTGGTCCTGAGGCCCAGAGAGAGAAGCTTTTACCAAAATTACAATCTCTGTCTTTTAGTCCATCTGAACAAGTGAAGAGCCTGGGTGTGACTCTTGACTCTGATCTGACTTTATCCCACACATTTAAAATATCCCCAAAATAAGTTTTTATCATCTAAAGAATATTGCCAGAGTCCGCCCCATTCTCTCTCGGGCCAATACGGAGATGCTGATGCATGCTTTTATCACCAGGATAGACTACTGTAATGCCCTGCTTTCTGGTCTTCCTAAAAAGAGCATCTCAGGCTTACAATTTCTACAAAATTCGGCAGCACGTGTCCTGATGAAGACCAGGAGGCGGGAGCACATTACACCAGTTTTACAATCATTGCATTGGCTCCCTGTATGTTTCAGGATCAATTTTAGGGTTCTTCTAATGGTTTTCAAGTGTCTTAATGGTCTTGGGCCTTCTTATCTCTCAGAACGGTTTTTACCATATGAACCCTCATGGCCTCTGCGCTCCTCTGGCAGGCGTCTCCTGGTCATCCCTAAAGTCAGGACACACACTCAACGCGAGGCGTCCTTCCAGTGTTATGGCCCTCGCCTCTGGAACAAGCTGCCAGAGGACCTCAGGGCCGCAGAGAACGTTCATGTTTTTAAGTCCAGGCTCAAGACCCATCTTTTTAGGTTAGCTTTTATCTAAATATTTACTACAGTTTTATTTCTCGTTTTACATGATTATATTTTATTGCTTGCTTTGCATGTTTTTCTATGATTATATTTTAGCATTGTTTTCATTTAATATTATTTTACTGTCTATATGATTTTATTTATTACTTGTTTTCTAACTTTTGTCCCTTATATGAGCTCTTTTATTATATTTTTTTACTCATTTTAATCCAGTGTTTCCTCTGTAGGGGCCCTCTGCCCCGGGAGCGGTGGTCGACTGTTGCTTCCTGGGCGCTCTATGGGTAGTGTTTAAGTGGAGGTGGGGGTCTGTCAAGCTCCACAGTAGTTTAACTCCAAAGGGACACTTTGGGACAACTCCTTCACTTTCCAACAATCTTTATTATTTCAGTTCAGTGATTATCAGGTTGATAACCTTCAAAAAACAGAGACAAGTGTTAAATATCACATAATTTATATAAACTACAATAAACAAAGAACTTTCTAAACTAAGTCTTCCTACACTAAAAGTGTAAATGAATAAATTAAAACATGACTGAATCACTAAAATTCAATCAATAAATCAAGTTTTCAATCATTTGAAAAAGGGATATTAAAGCATCAAGTGTAACAATGACAAATCTAATGTCTACATGCTTGAAAACACCTGTATTCAATCAAACTCAAACAACATGACTTTAGTGGTCAACCTAAACAACTTCATATCATAAACAAAATATTTACTAACCATTGGCGTCTTTAGAGTCAACTCTTGAGTAGAGCTTGCTGTGCTGTTCCTGTTTGACTGAGGACTGAGAGCCACCATCCTGCATAGGTGTTTTTTTTATCAGCAATCAGTCGCCTTTTTGTTGGTGCATTCTGGGAGATGTAGTTCTCAGTGGTGGTGGACCAATTAGACCTCCATTTACTCAGCTTTAACCCAACAGGGTCTATGCTCCCCCTCCACTGAGCGCCCTGACTTAGTGTGGAAGACCTGATGCTGCCGGGGCAGAGGGCTCCTCTGATGGCGTTTCCTTGCCTTACTTTACTTGGCTCATCTAGACTCAGTATAATTTTTCCTGTGTGTGTGTGTGTGTGTGTGTGTGTGTGTGTGTGTGTGTGTGTGTGTGTGTGTGTGTGTGTGTTTGCATATGTCTGTTAATGTTTTTAACCTGTTGTGGGAGTCTGGGGTCATTTTGTAAAGCACTTTGTTTGAAAAGTGCTTTATAAATAAATCTGATTGATTGATTAATAAAATAAATGTGGCAAGGTGGAGAAACAAGGGGTTCAACCCCGAGACTCCTGAGTGAGAGTCACACGAGCTAACCAGTCAGCCAAAGGGACATCCCCTCGGCTAAGTAGCCAGGACGCATGACCAATCAGGACACAGCGACACTCACCCTGTCACATGAATGATAAATAAATAAATTCTGAAGCATCAGTGAATGATTTTAGTTTGTTAAACACAGAAAATCCTCCAACAGCTGCAGAGAACTGACCTCAGAACCTCCAGTCTACAGTCTGGACTCTCCAGGAAACCACAGAGATCCTTCACTACAGAACCAGACAGGTGGTTCCAGCTCAGGTCCAGTTCTGTCAGATGGGACGGGTTGGACTTCAGAGCTGAGACCAGAGAAGAACAGCTGATCTCTGACAAGCTGCAGAACCCCAACCTGAATAAAGAATAAAAGCAGAGAGCTGAAGCCAACAGGATGCAGGTTAAAACAGAAACATGAACTAAATCATTGAAATAAACAAAATTATTTCATCATGTCAGAAACAAAAACATGATGAACTGATGTTTAATATTTTATTCAGTAAAAGTTTTATAACTTTTAAATGTAAATAGATTATTTAGTGTCCTTTGTTGGATAAAAACAGTATTGAAATGATTTTGACTGTGTAACATCGGGTGTTTTTTAAACGAAGTTTCATCCTCATTTTATTTTTACTTTGTAGTTCCAACAGGAAGGTTTCGACCTCGGCCTGATACCAGGAAGTGGTGCCGGATCTTAGAACTCCCTTGAGAAAGTCCAGACTACGACGTGTTTGTGGATTGTTGATTTAAACAAGCTCCTGGGAATGTTTTCTTCTGTCTGAGAGTCTGTGAACGATGTGTGTGCATTTATATTTTATTGTGTGCTTTAATAAAACCTTTCTGAAGGCGTCAGCCGGACGAGAGAGCGAACTGACTATCGACTAGTGTGTATCTTTGATCTCTCTCCACTTTGCAAAGTCTCAATTGATTATTGTTTAAACTGTTCAGAATACAAATCCAGGCTCTGTCTCGTTAGATTGGTGTAACTTAAGTTTGTACTGAATGAAACTTTACATTAAACCATGTTGAAGAGAAAAGGATCCGATTAAATCGTTTCCCCCTCATTTACAGTCACGACGTACAGTGCAGTGCGCGTGGCTCTGGGGTTAATCAAGTTTAGTTGTTTCTCTTTGCAACAATCTTCACAAGAAGACAAAACAGTTAAATGGCAGGTTACAGATATTTCCATTTGACTGTTTTTTTTGACGGATAAACTCAAGGATGTTCGTTGATTTCCTCCCACTGAAGCGGTCTGGAAACCCGGTCTCTCTGAGGGATGTGTCACTTGGAAAAATGTTATTTTTATGAAATTATGAAACTTTGGCTGAACAGCGCTTGTTCCCGTCTCTAATATGGAGACGCATGACGCATCCAGTCTGAGGCAGCTCAGAAAGCACCTGTAGAGACATTTGATCACGCACAAAGTTTATGTGGAGCAGAAGCGGTCGGGCCACGGCAGGTGAAATGTTCCTAGCCTACATGAAGTGAAACTGTTTAATTGTAACATTAATATGTTACTGGACATGCTGGTCTGGTTGGTTAGACCAGTGTTTGAAGTGGAACACACACACACACACACCAATTAAAATAATGCTGATAGCATGGACTAGAAGACAGGTGATGGTTTATGTATTTAAATGATGATCAGACTGCTGTAAAATGTAATCTCCATCCACATCCAGACACAATTATCCTCTATTCTTTCTCTAGTTGCTCTGCTCTTGTCTGGGCTGACGGAGCTGATGGTGCGCGCGGCGCGGCTAACTAGCGGCTGATGCACATTTTACGCATTTGGAGAGGTGGGCTGGATGCTTTGCTTTTACTGGAAGATGGTCCACTTAACGCACAGGTGTAGACTACATATTAATGACAAAAGAATGAAAATTAAATTGTGAGTTTTTACTTCATATTTTAGAAATAAAAATGACTGGGGAAAACATTTATGACGTCTTTTTAAACGAAATTTTCTAGCGCGACCTGCCTGCTTCACTTAAGTCACTGCTTATTAAGGTCCGTCCAAAATTACCGTGGCCCACCCAAAAATGAAAACCTGGCGCCGCGCCTGTTATAAACCTCTGCAAATTGTTGTTCTTCACTTTATCAAACTCAGACTTTGTACAGCTAATGTCAAGATGTAGAATTATGAATTCAGTCGAGCTCTTCCATCCCTCCATCTCCTGCTCTCCTTGAAACCCGACATCGGCTGTCAGAAGCGGGAGGGGAAGAAGGAGATGAGGCAAACAGAGTGAGTGCGACGTAAAGAAAGCAGACTGGTGTGGAGGTGTTTTCTTTACTGTGGGAAACGGGTAATAATGGCTCTTTGATGGGAATAGGTTGCCGACCCCGGTATAAGATCTGAGCTGGTAAAACAAAAATCCTCATCAGCAGGCTTTTTTGAAAGTGGGGGGGACACAGCTGCCAATCACAAATTTTGCCGGGGACATGTCCCCGGCGTCCCCAGTTAAAATGACGCCTATGCAATTGATCAATTTTTTTGAGGAATTTATTTGAGATTTTCTGGTTTTTATTAATTGTGCAATAAAAAATAATCACTAGATTAATCGTCTAAACAGTCATTAGAAAAGTCGACTATTTGATTAAATAATCATCAGAATGATCGTTTTAATAATAATCGTTTACCCACCAGCCCTGGTAATTTATTTCCAGCCACAATGGTTGCGCCTGCTTAAAGCTGTTATTTGTGCAGTCATTGTTTCCAGGTGAAGGCAGGTGGGTTTGGCCTTCTAGCTGGAGCTAACACTCCACCTGTTAGAGTCCAACTGTAATGCTTGTTTCTGTGTGTGTGTGTGTGTGTGGGGGGGGGGGGGGGGAGATTTGACAAAAGCTGTTGAAGCTGGAGTTGAACCCACACCCTCTGGGTTTCAGGGTGATGGTTTTTCTGCTGAGCCAGAGTCACTCTGAGGCCTGAGGTGCCCCGAGGTGTTTATTGGTAATAAAGAATAAATATAGTGTGAATTTTGTAATAATTTTAAGTTGCAGAATGAAAAAGTGTTGCTTTGACCCATTTAGGTAAGAGTGTGTGACTGCCCCCTGCTGGATGGTGAGTGCAGAAGGATGTGTCATCATTAAACTGGACAAAGGGAACACCTGTGCTGGTGCACCAGTCTTCTTTGGGTCATTTCATGTACTGAAACACGCTACAACAACTAGCTTACATTCAGTCATTTCATTCATTGTCATGTCATCATTAGTTTAGAAATATAGAATTAAATTCATTTTATAACCTTTATTCTTGACTCTGTCCGAAATAACATGAAGTGTGTGTTCCTTGAATAGACAAAGAACCTAAAGGTAATATTAAATCAAATATTCAAAGACCGATCAGATTGATAATTCATGTCTATATGGAATATCACATCTTATTGATCATTTTAATACATGTAGCATAAATCTACCTCGCTAGTTCTAAACAAGAGTAAAAATTCAGATTAAAGTTTTGGAGTAAAAAAGTTTTTGTAAATAAATAAATTCTGAAGCATCAGTGAATGATTTTAGTTTGTTAAACACAGAAAAACCTCCAACAGCTGCAGAGAACTGACCTCAGAACCTCCAGTCTACAGTCTGGACTCTCCAGGAAACCAAAGAGATCCTTCACTACAGAACCAGACAGGTGGTTCCAGCTCAGGTCCAGTTCTGTCAGATGGGACGGGTTGGACTTCAGAGCTGAGCCCAGAGAAGAACAGCTGATCGCTGACAACCTGCATTTCTCCAACCTGAATAAAGAATAAAAGCAGAGAGCTGAAGCCAACAGGATGCAGGTTAAAACAGAAACATGAACTAAATCATTTAACCCTTGCATTGTGTTAGAAAGCTGTTTACAGCTGTGGTGTTAGCGGGTCCATTTGGACCCATGATTTAAAAATGCTTGAAAAGACTTAAAATCACCAGTTTTCTTCAAATGTTGTTTTTCAGCTAATTGCTGGCTTAGTCATATAAATGGAACCAGTGTGTGAATTGTTTTTTAGTTGGCTCCACAGACACAGTATTTTAAAATATAACACTCGTTTTTGATTGCAAAAACTGTTTAAGTTCACTAAATATATTTATTTTTCTTATAGAACGAGTAATAATAAACTATAAATGTGTTATAAACTAATATTAGAGTACACCTACCCAAAACAATTCATCAGTTTTTTTTTACTATTTAAAATTATTAATAGTGACATTTTTGGAGTTGGTTTCCATAAAACCAACTTTTATTTAACCATTAAATGAACAATGTTAAACAACACTGTGTGTGTGTGTGTGTGTGTGTGCGTGCGTGCGTGCGTGCGTGTGTGTGTGTGTGTGTTGGTGATGTGGGCCATAACTGATCCTCAGAGGAACCCATAGCTTTTAAGTGATGCATACAACAGCCGGGTCATTTTGGACCCGTTACACCACAGATGTAACTTATTTGTTTTGAGACATTTAGAATTTGGTAAAATTGTGAAAATTGATTTTGCAGCATTTAAATAGTTGTGTCTGAGGATTAGATGAAGCCTCATTCCAGGACAAAGAAGGAAAGTGTACTTTTTACAGTTAAACTTGAAAACGGGTTATGGGATTAGATTTGTGCCAATAGGATCAAGAAAAACACTTTGGAGAGCAAACAAATTTTAAGACATTGAGAGAAAAAACCATATTATGGGATTAGATTTGTGCCAATAGGACCAAGAAAAACACTTTGGAGAGCAAACAAATTTTAAGACATTGAGAGAAAAAACATTGGTTTCAAAAGAAAAACTTACGATCTGAATCAGATTCTTAAAATGATCAAGAAAAACACTTTGATGGTCAAACAAAAATTTAGAAATTGACAGAACAAAAATATTGACTAAAAGAAAAAAACATGTTTCAAAAGGAAAAACTTACGATCTGAATCAACTTCTTAAAATGAGTAACAAAGGATGTTTCCTTTTTCTGTTTGCCTCTATGTGTTTTTGTTATCAATTTCCTTAGCTTTGTTCTCGCTGCTCAGAGCTTTGCTCTCACTACCAGATTTGCACTTACACTGTCTGGCTTTCTCCTTTGCAATCCCTGAGTTTTTGGTTGCAATTCTGACACAACCCTTTCGGGTGGGCGGGACTTCTGAGAAGTCCTCTCCCATAGGACAGTGGTTTCTCTTGAGTGACAGACAGTTCAGTGACCTGGAAGTGATGTAGCCTCCAAGACATTTTTTTTCCCACCTGGTCAACAACATTAATTTTGAGCCCCAAACAGGTTATTTCTGCTGTCTGTGGTGTCTACTGAGGATCTAAAGTGAGTATTGATAATATATTTTATCTTTTCTTAGTTAATCTGTAAGTTAAGCCACTTTTTAAGTTGGTTTTAACCAGACGCTAGCTCACTAGCTAGCTGCTAAGCAAGCCATTGTGCTTGCCTCAGGACAATGGTCTACTGTTCCAGAGGGACGTATTAAAAATGCATCTTAACATATTCATTACTGGTTTCATGGAATTAATTATTGCAGTTTATGTTAATAAGTTTGCTAATTTTTCAGGAACCTGTGGAACATCAGACTGTGCAGCTACTGGAGCTAACCTGTGTACTGCTAACTTGCTACAGAGGAAGCAGCAGAAAGCTGAGCTAACAGGCTGTTTTGCAGGTAAATACTCTTTTAGTGGAACTGCAGGATTTTTATGGTATAACTCATACAGAATCTACATGAGCTATTGTGGGAAGACATTTAAACTACATTTACATACAGATACATGTATTTTTTATTCCATGTTACTTGGACGGGCTAAACAAGTTCATAGTTCTGCCTGCTCCTTTTTCAGTGAAACGAATGGATTTTATGATGTAACTCTGACTGAATAATTATCTAAGTGAGTATGTTTGATAATACATTTCTTTCCAGTATACAGATCTGACATTTGTTTGTCAGAACAAGACAAATCAGATTCAATGTGCTTTCTGTCACGTGTTCTGTATTCTCCATCAAAAGAATGTTATCCAGGACAGATAATCAATAATGAGTTAAATACATGCTTTTAATTAATTTTTACATAAAATCTATATTTTTGTCTAAAAGCTATTTTTTATTTATTTATTCTTTCTTTTTTAGATGGAAAATTACTGCATTGCAATACAATGGAAGTGCTACACGGCCACATGCATCAACTGCAGCTGGTGAGCTAAAACACACCATAGTGTACACAAAGTACACTGCAGACAAGGGATGTAAGAAAATATCAATATGACAATATATCGCGATATATTTTCCCAGTAATATTGTATCGATATTCTCGAACTGTGTCTCTAAAATATCGATATGGCAATATATCGTGATATTTTTTCCTGAGATATTACATCCATTTTCAAAAGCAGTGTATCTAATTTTTGGAAGAATTTACATGCAAACATTTGTGTATTTTCTTTGTTTTTGGTGCACTTTAAATGTCGACCGCTAGTTGGCAGCAGTGTGCATTGGGTTTTGTTTCCACCATTGAAATTTAAATCTCGCTATTATGGTTCAGATAACTCATGTTATATATGTTAAGTATCAGTTTGGACTGTTTATTGAATATTCCTACAATAAATTCTGTCAAAAATACACAGCCCTACTGCAGACCAATCCCACCTCATGTAGTTCATATGCTGTATAATAAACCCACAGTGATGGTTATGGATAAATATCTGTACTAATGGTAATCTTTTTCCATTGTTTCCAGTTGACAAGCATATGGACCTATTGCTCGAGTCCGTGGTGGTGGATGTTCTATCATATCAGGAGTCTGTGGTGGTGGATGCTGTACCATATCAGGAGTCTGACTAAGTACCTGTGCCTGAACCTCTCTGTGTCTAGTTCAAAAGACGTGAAAGACCTGCTGTAAGCAGGCACAGGTTAAGATTTTAAAACAACCTGTAAGGTGAGCAACACAACACAATATAAATCTTTATTATTATTGTACGCTGCACAGCTAGAATAAACTTGCATGCTCAGAAGCCACATATGATTACATCACCTACAAGTTGCCTGATGCTGAACTTCGGCAGCTGCGTGCTCCGTGGAACAACCGCCTGTGGGAGGAGTCGTTGTGTTGCTGTTAGGAGTTTGGGTCGGAGTCCTGGGTTTGTGTTCCCTTTAATCTCTTCCTTAGCCTTGCTAGTCACCATTGCAGAGCACCATGGAGAGGCTTACCTGAAAACTCTTCTCATGGGGCAGGCACATCCTCACACACCTGTTACCCCATCCTTGAATAAAAGCTGGTAGCTGGTCACTCATCAGTGTTTTAACCCATATCTAGCCCATGACTCTGCCATTTTTCAAACTTACGTTCTCATGTTCTATGCAGATCTATGGGAATTCTTTCCTTGAAGCTCCTGATCACACAACCATACTGGCAGTCGGCTTACCCACTACCTTCTGCTCACCCGCTTGCAACTCATGCTGTCATTCTCCCAGACTTCTGGTTGTTTCTCCACCATTCTGCCGTCTCCTGTCTGCGCTACAACTTCAGACCGTAAGTACCTAAACTTTTCCTTTTGTAAGTCATTCTTTAGTCATTACTAACACTCAATTTTACCTCAGGGCCTTCTGATCTTTAAACACTAAAACCTGTGGCTCCATCTCTGTGGCGTTTCTCAGTCTCTGTAAGCTACCTGCACAGTCTGAGAAAAACCTGACCTGTTGCCTCTTACTAACCTCTGCTCTTCCTCGCAGAAGCTTCTGGTTCCTGATCTCCAGCAGTTACCTCTTCAGTCATCCGTCAAACATTTTAATAAACTGTTTTTAGCTCATTTGTCTCCTGAGTTTCTCTGCATGAAGGTCAGGTTGTTGCAAAAATCATGACATCAGCAATTACTTTGCACCACTCTGTTAAACAGCTGATATTAATTTCAAGTGTATCTTTAAAAAGACATTGAATGTCAAAGTGAATGAAAGGCATCCATTCAGCTTTTAGTGTCTAATGCAGGATTTTATGGACAGGCACCAAAACAGGAAATTTATAAATTGAGATTTATTTACTAAATCAGGTAAACCATAATAAAATACTAATGTTTAAAGTCCGGAGGAGGGAGGAAGGCTTTATAGCAGGGGTATTCAATTCTAGTCCTGGATGGCTGGTATCCAGCACGTTTTAGTTGTTTCCCTGCTCCAACACACTTGAATCAGGGGTTGAATTACCTGTGCAGCAGCTCTGCAGAAGCCTGTTAATTATCTGCTGACTAAAATCAGGTGTGTTGAAACAGAGTTAAAACTAAAATGTGCTGGATACCGGCCCTCCAGGCCCAGAAGTAAATACCCCTGCTTTATAGGCACAGAGAACTCCCATCAGGATCCTGGAGACGGCACAAGGAGATGACGACATGAGTGTGCCCTCCCAGATCACACCAACACCACCTGAACACATGGAGGCATGTGTCTGTAAGAAAGAAAAACTGGTGATGTATGAGATTAAACAAAAACTACGAACAAAATCAATTTTACAGTTGTTTAACCTGCTGAGCATTGCCTCCCCAAAGAGCAGCACAAAGGTGAAACTGGCTCAGAACCAGGGTGCTCCGTTATGCAGGTGGTCACCTCCTCCTGCTGACACCCGAGGATTGCCTACAACAAAGGGAAAACCGATATCAATAAGGAAATAATTAAATCAGAGCTAAAAGTTTACTTTTAGTGTGACATTTGAGATTGTGTGAAATAAATGTGGACATTATGATTTTCTATTGTGGGGTCAGTACCTTGGGCGTTTCTCTGCAGCAACATTTTGTCTGGCTGACAATGAAGTAGAAAAGTCACCAGTTGAGGCAGAGTTAGACTATATTACTCCAGCTAAGCTAAATGTAGCTAAACTAGACACTAGTCACCAGACTATGGTTACTATAGATTTACTAGAGAGTTACATCATATAATCCATTCGTTTCACTGAAAAAGGAGCAGGCAGAACTATGAACTTGTTTAGCCCGTCCAAGTAACATGGAATAAAAAATACATTTATCTGTATGTAGTTTAAATGTCTTCCCACAGTAGCTCATGTAGATTCTGAGTTATACCATAAAAATCCTGCAGTTCCACTAAAAGAGTATTTACCTGCAAAACAGCCTGTTAGCTCAGCTTTCTGCTGCGTCCTCTGTAGCAAGTTAGCAGTACACAGGTTAGCTCCAGTAGCTGCACAGTCTGATGTTCCACAGGTTCCTGAAAAATTAGCAAACTTATTAACATAAACTGCAATAATTTATTCCATGAAACCAGTAATGAATATGTTAAGATGAGTTTTTAATACATTTCTCTGGAACAATAGACCATTGTCCTGAGGCTTGCACAATGGCTTGCTTAGCAGCTAGCTAGTGAGCTAGCGTCTGGTTAAAACCAACTTAAAAAGTGGCTTAACTTACAGATTAACTAAGAAAAGATAAAATATATTATCAATACTCACTTTAGATCCTCAGTAGACACCACAGACAGCAGAAATAACCTGTTTGGGGCTCAAAATTCATGTTGTTGACCAGGTGGGAAAAAAAAATGTCTTGGAGGCTACATCACTTCCAGGTCACTGAACTGTCACTCAAGAGAAACCACTGTCCTATGGGAGAGGACTTCTCAGAAGTCCCGCCCACCCGAAAGGGTTGTGTCAGAATTGCAACCAAAAACTCAGGGATTGCAAAGGAGAAAGCCAGACAGTGTAAGTGCAAATCTGGTAGTGAGAGCAAAGCTCTGAGCAGCGAGAACAAAACTAAGGAAATTGATAACAAAAACACATAGAGGCAAACAGAAAAAGGAAACATCCTTTGTTACTCATTTTAAGAAGTTGATTCAGATCGTAAGTTTTCCTTTTGAAACATGTTTTTTTCCTTTAGTCAATATTTTTGTTCTGTCAATTTCTTAATTTTTGTTTGACCGTCAAAGTGTTTTTCTTGATCATTTTAAGAATCTGATTCAGATCGTAAGTTTTTCTTTTGAAACAAATGTTTTTTCTCTCAATGTCTTAAAATTTGTTTGCTCTCCAAAGTGTTTTTCTTGATCCTATTGGCACAAATCTAATCCCATAACGGGTCCATTCGGACCCTAACACAACAGAAGGGTTAAATAAACTAAATTATTTTATCATGTCAGAAACACAAACATGATGAACTGATGTTTAATATTTTATTCAGTAAAAGTTTTTAAAACCAGCAGAAACAGAAACTTGTTTTTGTTCTAAAATAGTTTATTTAAAATTTTAGAAAAACTTAGAAAGTTCTGGAAAATATTTAAGTTTCAATTAAAATTTTTAAATGAAAATAAATAAATGAATTGTGAAGAACCAGTGAATGATTTTAGTTGTTAACCCTTTATAGGACACTCATGGAAGTTTTCATGTTTAAATTTCAACCCCAGGGTGTTACTGTAGTCCATAACCAAAGTGTCTTTCTGTTCTTACAATTTTCATAAATATTTATTTTCATGCAGAAAACCAGAGAAAACAAAGTGATGAAATGTGGACGTTGGCCCTGTTCTGGTAAAAGAAATCCCAAAATGAACACATGAACAAGTTAAATAAACATTATTTTTGAATAATCTAGATACTTATAGACACTTTAGAGGTGATTTTAGAACATGATATCACTGTTCAATAATACAGATTATTTCACAATTATTAAACAATATAGAATATTTTTATAAAATGATATTAATGTGGAATATTTTTTATGCGTTATTGAACAATAGATACTATTTCTGATCTACTATAGATTATTAGAATAATTTAGAATACTTTATATGTGAGGATCTGCCTCATCATCATCTTCCACCTGTTCATCATCATCACTGATGGTGAGATTGGTTGGTGCAATAACTGTCCTCCATTTTCCAGAGAAATCTTAGCTTAAAGCTGCAAAATAAATTTAATATCATAATTGTTATTATTACTGTTACCATGAATATTAAGATTATGTCTAAAAACAAAAGATTTTACCTAAAATATTCATAATTTCTTTAATCTGTTCAGGGCGCGTGTACAAGTGTGGCAGACTTGATTTTCATGCTAAGATTTCACCAACTTTATTGAGTTTAACATTTACAACACATGTATCCTTATTAAGCACAACTAGTCAACCTGGTGATGTGAGACTTTCATAAATCTAGCGTTGGTAGTTTTAGACATCTGACCGTGAACACGAGAGGAGACGAGCAGTTTTCTGGCTCTGCAGACACACCAACAGTTGACCCGTTATAGCTCCGCCCTGATTGGTGGAATGGCGCCATGGCGCAAACCGTGACTAGCTTGATCTCTGATGATTGTTTGGGTGAATCGTAATTCTAAGAGTTCGTGAAAAAGCACACCAACATCATTTATGATGTGACAGGAAATGCCCAAATATGGACATTGGCCCTATAAAGGGTTAAACACAGAAAACCTCCAACAGCTGCAGAGAACTGACCTCAGAACCTCCAGTCTACAGTCTGGACTCTCCAGGAAACCACAGAGCTCCTTCTGTCCAGAACCAGACAGTTGGTTGTGACTCAGGTCCAGTTCTGTCAGATGGGACGGGTTGGACTTCAGAGCTGAGCCCAGAGAAGAACAGCTGATCTCTGACAACCTGCAGCTCCTCAACCTGAATAAAGAATAAAAGCAGAGAGCTGAAGCCAACAGGATGCAGGTTAAAACAGAAACATGAACTACAATAGAGCTCCGGGAGTTGACGTCACTTCTCCCGGCATGCAACAGTTCAAATCGAAACGGCGCCATATTGGCATGCAGAAGCCGGCAGCTGGACTATTTACTATTGTCAGAAAACTCAATCAAATGGGAAATATGGTAGATTCCTGTTGTGCCCCAGGATGCAGAACAGACGCGGACGACATAAGGAATGAGCCATCTACAGGATTCCCCAAGATCCGGAGCGCCGCAAACGTTGGATCATTGTAATAAAACGCGCTAGTGACCGGGCTAAAATGAAACTGTGGGATCCCGAGAGTAAAGGTTTTCTTTTACGCAGCGACCGCTTCATATCAGGTACTTAAACCAACGTTTCCTCAACTGTGTGTGGTATTTATTTTAAATGCTTTTATTATGATTCTTAGTGGGCTTCCTAAACTTATTTTGGCGTGGCTTTTTCTGTCTTATTACTCACAGCAACAAGTAAACATCACGTAAAACGTTGCCTCGTGAGTTCTGAGTGCTGCCGTTTACGTGTTTTATGATCACAGCAATTAACCGGCTAAGCTGTATTTCATTTTTAAGCAATGGTTGATCAATTGTCAGATCACACATAAAAAGCACTTTGGATTGCTATTATCTGTGTCACCGAGACTACTTACATGTAAATCTGTTATTTGTCCGTCCATCCATCCATTTTCATCCGCGTATCCGGAGTCGGGTTGCGGGGGCAGTAGCGTGACTTCCCTCTCCCCAGCCGCCGGAGCCAGCTCCTCCGGGTAAATCCCAAGGGGTTCCCCGGTCAGGTCCGGTGTTGTGCCGGTAAGAAGCCCGCTCCGACAGTTTCTGGTGTCGGAGCGGGCAGTAGAGTCGAGAGTCCCAGACCTTCTCCCCAGCTCCTCCGGCCGGGGGAATCCCAAGGGGTTTCCCCGGCCAGGTCCGGTGTTGTGCCGGTAAGAAGTCCGCTATGACTTCTGGCGTTTTTAAAAAGTATCCCAGGGGCACGGTAAGGGTCGGAGATGTTTAGACTATTTAATTTCTGACTATATAAAACGATTTCTTCTGTTTTAAAGTGTGAAGTAAACTCCGACGAAGTAAAATCCAAGCAGATCCCGTTCATGTTCATGGTTACATCCGTGTTTGTTTACCTTTTTTGCATGCCAAAATGGCGTCCACTAACTGAGAGTCACGTGGGGTCCGGAGCTCTATAGGGGCCCTTTAGAAACACTTTTAGTGCTTTATTAAGCATTAATAAACAAGGATCGCTTTATTAATGTTCCTGATATTAACCATTAACTGTCCTTAAAGGGATATTACACCCGAAATGTCAATTCTGTCTGTTGACAAATTTCCCAGAGTTAGATAAGTGGGAAAAACTATTTGTAACCAGCCCAGTCGTTCTCCTGACCTGGCTGTACTCCTTTAGCTTTAGCTTAGCATAAAACACTGTAAGTGAATGGGACCAGCTAGCATTGTGAGTAAAAACGTACTTAAACCACTCAGTAGTGATCCCAGTCACACACACACACACACAACTGCATGTCTGGGATGAGTGTCAGTGCTGCTATCTGCTTAGTAATGCATGACTTCATATTAGCATTCATATTAAGCAGTTGTTAATTCTGTATTTAATAGTTTATTCATGCTTAATAATGCACTAAAAGCATGAATAAAGGGACCCTTTAAAGTAAAGTGTTACAGAACATTTAAATAAACTAGATGAATATTTTATTACTCAGCAACAACAGGCCTGTTATGGCTGCTCTAAACCAAATGAAACTAATCCTCTGAACATGATCTTGTTCCACATCCTGCTTTTAATCCCAGATTATCTAAAGTCATTTCTCTGTAATTAAAGTAGCAGGTGTGTGTTGACCTGAACATGGTGAGCTCATACATGCTCCACGCTTTCATTGTGTCTCTTGGGGACGAGCCACCCTAAGGTGCAGGCTTGGTGTCAGCGCCCCCTAGTGGCCTCCTGTGGTCCAGCTAATCTGAGTCTGTTACCAGTGACAAAAGCTTCTGATGGACACGTGGGATTAATGCTTTCTTTATTAGTGTGGTGAATGAAGCTTTCTGGGATTTACAGACAGGATCTTTCTTTCTACCTGATTCAAGGCCTGAGAGAGCCGTGCACAGATGGTTCCCATAATAATCATTTCTTTGGTTGTGGACGATCCCTCAGGTACGTGTGCTGTTCTGGTTGCATTTGGAGCAGATGTGGCTTAAGGGGTTAAAGGTCAAACACAGAAAACCTTCAACAGCTGCAGAGAACTGACCTCAGAACCTCCAGTCTACAGTTTGGACTCTCCAGTCCAGAACTCAGAATCTTCACTCCAGAATCAGACAGCTGGTTCTGACTCAGGTCCAGTTCTGTCAGATGGGAAGGGTTGGATTTTAGAGCTGAGGACAAAACTTCACAGTCAGTCTCAGAGAGTCCAGGACCAGAACCAGGACCAGAACCAGCAGCTCTGTGATGAGAGAAAAGTCAAAGTCAGTTGTAATAAAACCAGAGAATGTGTCTGATAAACAGCCTGAAAGCCGATGATGACTAAACAGTGATGTCATCATCTGATGAACATCTGCTCTTCACATCTGTGCTTCATCTGCTCCATCCGACTGTCTGACATGAGCCAGTGAGTCTGTCCAGTCTCTTTCACACCTTTAATCTGCAGACGAAGGAGGGAACATCCATCATGTCCACAGTCTGTCAGCAGGATCTGATCCAGAGTCAGAATCAACACGTCTGCTGTAGATGAACACTTGGACTCTTTTCTAGTTTCCATCTGAGCTCAGAGCCTTTAGGCTGAGTTCAGCTCAGTGAACAGAGATGATCTCTTAGCTTCCTGTTCCCGTCAGCTCCACCTCTTCACACGCAGGAACGTGCTGCTGGTGTCCAGCTTTACTCCATCAGAGCTCCAGCAGGACTGGGACTCAGAGCTCTAGTGTGGAACAGGGAGGTGTGTGTGGACACACTCCATCAGAAAGCAGGGATGTTGGTTGTTTGTTCTTGAAAAAGGAACCAAACAAACCAGGTTCTGACTCAACAAGCTTCGATGCAGAAAGAGGCAGCAGAGAGATGATCTGTCCACAATCAGACTCTAGACCTTCTGACTCACTTTTCTGTCTTTTTCATTCAATAAACTTATTTTCTGTTTAAACTCAGCAGCTCTAATAACTACTGATGATCATCATCACAACATCTGGACTCACCTGAACTTTCTGCAGTTCCTCACAGCTGGAATCAGTCTCAGACGTCCCCCTGGTGATGTTCTGTAGTTCTGCAGGTCCAACTCATCCAGAACCTCCTCTGACATCAGCAGCATGTAGGCCAGAGCTGAACACTGGATCTCTGAGAGTTCGTCTGGTATGTTCTCTGACTTCAGGAACTTTTGGACCTCCTGATAAACTGAGAGGTCCTTCATCTCCATCAGACAGTGGAAAATGTTGATGCTTCTGTCTGGAGAGACTTCATAAATGTTCATCTCCTTCAGGTTGTTGATGGTTGTCTGGATGGTTCCTGGACTGATCTGTGTCTGACCCAGCAGACCTCCTAAGAGTCTCTGGTTGGACTCCACAGAGAGGCCATGAAGGAAGCGGACAAACAGGTCCAGGTGGCCGTTTTTACTGCTGAGGGATTTCTCCATCACTCTCTCCAGGAAGTTCTCCAGATATGAGACTCTGTAGTATCCTCCCAGGAAGTTCTCCATCACCTCCATGTTCCTGCTGGTGAAACAGTGGAACATGTAGACTGCAGCCAGAAACTCCTGAACGCTCAGATGAACAAAGCAGTAGACTGGTTTCTGGAACATCACACACTCTCTTTTGAAGATCTCTGTACAAATTCCTGAGTACACCGAGGCCTCTGAGACATCAAGACCACACTGCTCCAGGTCTTCTTGGTAGAACATGATGTTTCCTTCCTCCAGATGTTCCAACGCCAGCCTCCCCAGCTTCAGAAGAAGCTCCCTGTCAGCCTCCATCAGCTCCTGTGGACTGGTCTCAGGTCCTTCATGGTACTTGTTCTTCTTCCTCTTGGTCTGAACCAGCAGGAAGTGTGAGTACATGTCAGTCATGGTCTTGGGCAGCTCTCCTCTCTGCTCTGTAGTCAACATGTTCTCCAGAACTGTAGCAGTGATCCAGCAGAAGACTGGGATTCCACACATGATGTGGAGGCTCCTGGAGGTCTTGATGTGGGAGATGATTCTGCTGGACAGCTCTTCATCACTGAACCTCCTCCTGAAGTAGTCCTCCTTCTGGGCATCAGTGAAGCCTCGTACTTCTGTGACCCTGTGGACACATGAAGGACGAATCTGATTGGCTGCTGCAGGTCTGGAGGTGATCCAGACCAGAGCCGAGGGAAGCAGGTTCCCCTTGATGAGGCTTGTCAGCAGCACCTGGACTGATGACCTCTGTGTGACCTCAGAAAGCAGCTGACTGCTGCTGAAGTCCAGTGAAAGTCTGCTTTCATCCAGACCATCAAAGATGAAGAGAAGTTTCCAGACAGCCAGCTTCTCTGCTGGGATCTTCTGGAATGTTGGATAGAAAACACGGAGCAGCGTGAGAAGACTGTGCTGCTCATCTCTGATCAAGTTCAGCTCCCTGAAGGAAAGCAGAAGCACCACATGGACATCCTGGTTCTCCAAGCCCTCGGCCCAGTCCAGAGTGAACTTCAGCACTGAGAAGGTTTTTCCAGCTCCAGCGACGCCGTTGGTCAGAACCACTCTGATGGCTCCATGTTGCTCAGGTAAGGCTTTAAAGAGGTCCTGGCACCTGATTGGAGCACCATGGAGCCTCTTGGTCTTGGAAGCGGTCTCCAGCTGCTCCACCTCATGTTGGGTATTAACCTCTTCACTCTGTCCCTCTGTGATGTAGAGCTCAGTGTAGATCCTGTTCAGGAGGGTTCTACTTCCTGGTTCATCACTTCCTTCAGTCACACGTTCACATCTGCTCCTCAGACTGAGCCGATGTTCTTCTAGAACCTCCTGCAGACCAACATCTGCTGAGAAATGTGACACAGAGCAGATCTGAATGCTGCAGCAGAACCTCATTGGAACAAAAACAGCAGGACAGCTGGTCCTTCTCACCAACAGAACTTCTCTTCCTCCCTCTGATCAGCTCTCTGTTTATCACCGACAACCAGCTGGACTTTTCCCGATGTTCTGGAAGCTTCTTGTTGGCAGCAGACAGCCTGCATAGAGCTCCAGATGTGGGACTTTTCACATGAAACATTCATCCTGCTGTGATTCTGGAGAAACATCTTCAGACTAAACAATAAAAGCTCTGATGCTCTGATAACAGCTGCATGTTCACCTGCTCTACTTGGTCAGAGCTCCACTAGTTCATCAGTTCTACCACAAATCCTGTTTTTCTGTCTGAGGAGTCAGAAGAACCAGTTAGAAACTGTTTTCTTACTTTGGGTCTGAAGGTCCAGGTCCACTGAGGTCTGGAGGATTCATCATGGACCGGTCACTCTTCATAGACAGACAGCTGGGTCCTGGAGGTTCTGCTCTCCATCTGTGGTTCTGACCTCTGAAACACAAACATGTTGTAACTCAGATCACATCAGTCAGTGAGAAGATCTGATGAAACCATCTCAGAAGCTCTGAACACACAAACTGCTGCAGAGAATCAGAAGGTTTCATGTTTGTAACTGAGGTCAGATGAAAGCTTCTCTAGATGATGGACATCAGAGAGGAGAAACCTAAAGAAGGTCAGTCAGCTTCATCAACATGTTTCTTACTTTGTGTCTGAAGGTCCAGGTCCACTGAGATTTGGAGGATATTGCATGGACCGGTCACTCTTCATAGACAGACAGCTGGGTCCTGGAGGTTCTGCTCTGTTCTCCTCTTCTTCTGCATAAACGTCCATCTTCCTCTTCAGTCAGTCAGAGCCAGAGAGGAACCAGTTAGACAGACTGGGATTCTCCACCAAAGAAAACATCAGCGAGTGTGTTTTCTAGTGAGAACCAACAGGAAGTGAGACGGTGAGACGTGATGCAGCAGTTTGATCTGAAGGTGAATCAAAGCAACGATCCAGAGAGGAAAGTTCTCTCTGACAGGAGAACAAGAACAACTCACCTGATTCACACACTTTAGTTTCTTCTCTTCTGTCCACATCAGATCCAGTCTGAACCGGTTTGGGTTTCTTTTTCATCTGATGAGACTATTAAACAACCCAAAGTCTCAGCCATAAACCAGTTAGTCAGCCATCAGAGATAAGAATCGTGTCAAAGTCTCAAAGTTCAAGGAGTCCAAAGTCTGCTCCGTGGGCCATTTGAGGTCCTCAGAGAGATTTTTGTGGCCCAGGATTCCAGAATGACAGAACTGAATCCACGAGCACAGGCTGTTGGTGCAGATGAACACTGTCTAGTGTTTATGTTCATATTGTTACTAACATGTACGGCTGCAGCTCTCACACACTGAGTGTGAAACACAAGCATCTGACTCTCTCCACACGCTCTCACGCCACACCTCCGATGTCTCACGCTGAAGGATCAAACACCACAGCCATCATCAGTCTGGTCCCTCTGAGAGGTGCTGGCCGTTAGCCCCTCCCCCTTTGGTGACTGAAACCTGCACCTTTGCACACCTGTGTCACATCAGTTTCCCCTCGGTTTAGCCGTCGGTTCTGTAGTTGAAGAACAAGAAGAAAATATCATTTCTATAGCGCCTCTCAAGATAAAAATCACGAGGCGCTTCACAAAAACAAAAACAAAAAATATAAAAATTGTAAAAATAGAAAAAAAAGCATGTTGAAAATGTTTAAAAATATATTTTAAATGAGCAAGAATAAGCTGTTGCGATTTAAAAGAAAAAATGTTAAGAAAGAAAGAGAGTGAACAGGAAAGAGGGAAATCAGTGGATCCTGAGGAAGGTGGAATAGGTGGGGAGAGCAGAATAAAGAGAGAGTGGTGAAGAAGGTCATACAAAAGCCAGCTTGAACAAGTGAGTCTTCAGCTGCTTTTTAAAGGAGACCACTGAGTCCACCGATCTCAGGCTCAGGGGGAGAGAGTTCCAGAGTCTGGGGGCCACATCAGCAAATGATCTGTCACCTTTGGTCTTTAGCCTGGTGCTGCACAACCAGTAGGCTTTGATCACTGGACCTCAGGGACCTGCTGGGGGTGTAGGGACTAAGAAGATCACCAATGTAAGATGGTGCTTGTCCATGTAAGGCCCTATAGACCAGAACCAGGATCTTGAAATGAACCCTGAAGTTGACTGGCAGCCAGTGAAGCTGGAGGAGAAGCGGGGTGATGTGGGTGTGTTTGGAGGACTTGGTCAGAAGCTGAGCACAGGCATTCTGAACCACCTGTAGACGGTTCAGGGAGGTTCTGCTCAGACACGTGAAAAGAGAGTCACAGTAGTCTAAGCGTGAGGAGAAGAAGGTGTGGAGAACTGTCTCAAGTTCAGAGCGGGACAGAATGGGACTCAGCTGAGCAATGTTCCTGAGATGGAAGAAGGAAGAGCGAACAAGAGAAAACTGACATGAGAATCCAGGGTGAAAGCTGGGTCAAAGGTCACGCCAAGATTCCTGATGGAACGTTTGGTGTGGGAAGCACCACCTCTTCGTGTGTATCAGCTCAGACGTGGTTATGGATGTATGTGCCCATTTAGCCTGTTTCTTTATTTGACTGAAAAACAAGATATTAGATGATTACAAATAATAATAATAATAAGTAAATAAAACACAGAAGAAGCTGAAGTTGGTTCCCTTTCTTAGTTTCTGAGTGAGAAAGAGCAATTCCAACTCGTTTTCCACTCCCTGAACGTCATTATTTGGTTCAAACCTGGACTACATGAATCTAAACTAACAGCAGAACCCTTAAAGCATAGTTTGTGGTTTGTGAAACCTTTATTTGATGTGTGAACGTGAACAGAACACCTATTTCTGCACCGTTTTGCATCTAGACCACATTAGAACTGGTCCAGCTCCAAAACTACAACACCTAGACTCTTACTGTTAGTCTACATTAACAGCAACATCTATGAGACAGTTGGTGATGTGTGAGACCTTTTGTTGATTTATGCAGGAGTAAGTGGCGCCTGTACCTCTCAGCTTCAGAGAGTAAACAAAATGCTGCTGCAGAGGAAAAAGAACGTTTGATGGCATCGCCCCTGTTCAGCTGCCTGAGCCTTTTAGGTTCAAATGATTTTATTTGCTTTTAAATCTCTTGATGACCTTGCTCCGCCTTCCCTGTGTGAGCTGCTACACACACACACACACACACACACACACACACACACACACACACACCCTCCTGTTCCCTCAGGTCAGCTGACCAGCTGCTCCTGATTGGCCCAAAGACAAAGCGTAAGCTTAGAGGAGACGGTGCTTTTGCTGCAGCAGCTCTGATTGTGGAATAGGTTTACTTTAAATGTCAGACAGACCTCTTCACTGTCTGATTTTAAACACCTGCTTAAACCCCCCTTCTCTCTGGCCTTAACACCATCTGAGATGTTGGCTTTTAGCTAGTTTTGGATATTTTTTATGATTTAAATAGCATTTTTATTTAGTTTGAACCATATTTGAATCTGCTTAGTTTATTGTTTGAACTCTTTGGCTGTTTTTAGTCCAGTTATATTGTTTTATTGTTGATTCTGTTGTTCTGTGTGCAGGACTTTGGTCCTGCAGGTGTTTCAAATGCTATACAAATAAAGTTGGTATGATTAGTGAGTTCAAAGAAGGTTGCTTTCTTCACTCTTTATGTTATTTTGGGTTATCACACTATCAACATGTTTAAATGTTATAATTAGGGCAGATTAAAGCTACTCGAGGAGCGGAAACATTAGTTGGAATTGTCCTTTCTGAATCAGAATCGTAAAAAGGGAACCAACTTCAGTTTGATAGAAAACAGGCAATAAAATCTAAACCAAACATTCAAAAGAAAGAAAAAAGAGCATTTTTAAAACAGCATTCCGATTAGCTTCAGTTTAGTAAGTAGTCAATCTAAAGATTACAGAATAATGCACACTGGTGCTGTTGTACACACACACACACACACACACACACACACACACACACACACACACACACACACACACACACACACACACACACACACATCTTTAAAGCCCAGTTCTGGATGTCAACCCATCCTTCTGAACGTTCAACACTCCACCTGCTACCATCTGGTATGAAGGTAAACATCTTCATATTCAGAGGATTCACACTGATTACACATGTTTAATCCTAAAATATCTATTGTTCCATCACTCTATAACGCCATTTCTGACTGGTGTTAGCATCAGGGTAACTGCTGCTAACGATGTTTTACTTATTGTCTGACTATAAATGAATGGAGACTTTATTTAGGTGGCTGTGTTAAACATGATGGTTGTGTGGAGTCAAAGTGCTGAACCTCCACCCTGCTGTTAGCTTGTAACTGACTAATTGTGTGAAACACTTTGTGGTTTTGGCCATGAAAGGTGATAAATAAACAAACTTGATCTACTTTATGAGTCTTTTGCATGCTTATAAAAGTGAATATTTGTCATTTGTAAATAATGTGAGGGCTCAATGTGTTTTATTTAAAGTTTTAACATTTTCATCAACAAAGTTTCTTTTATTTTTACTGTAAGAGCAAATATGCCTGTTGTAGTTCCACTACATCACCACCAGAGGGAGACACATCTCCATAAAACTCAAAGGCCAAAATCAACACAACAAAGTTATTTTTTGGTTTCATTTTCTATCATTATAGGTAAATTAAAGTTAAACAGAATTATCACATACTCAGTATTTTTATGTCATTTATATTATTAAATCATGATCACATATTAAAGGCTTTTATTTTGTTAGGAGTTGGGAGTTTTGGAGCCATTCTACATTTTCCTCTGTTTCCATCTCTTGCCCCTCCCCATTTCTGTCTCCTGTTTGTCCTTTTAAACACTTTGAGAGTAGAAAATAACTCTGTCACGTAAATCAAAGTAAGCGTGTAAAGAGTGTCTGCCAGGGGCGCTTCTAGCATCAGAGGTTTAGGGGGGCTGAGCACGCAGAGAGCTAAAAACATTTTCTTCTACAGTAAAATACTGACTTCAGCACCATTTTTAAACGTAAAATAACAATAAACACACCTTCTTACCATAAAAGAAAAAAAATGTCCATAATTTTACGGTACTATTTCAGCAACCCCGGCTGTCGCTGTTTTACCGTAAAATCTAGTTTGTTTGTTTTTTACAGTGTAGATGATGAAAGATAACCAATATGAGGGGAACCACCACTAGAGAAACACAGGGGTCAAAGGCTATGGATACAAAAGGGGACATGGAAGAAAACAGGAGGGCATGGACAGGACAGGACAAAGACAACATGACAGGATCAGAAAAGAAAACAGTAAGAAACCTGATTGTGTTTCTGCTTTTGTCAGAGCAGACGCCTGGCGACTGTCAGGTTTTCTGAAACACGGATCAATCTTTAGGATCTGGTCTGGATTCTGATTCTGTACTTCTCTCATTGGTTTTGATCCATTTAACTGAAAGAAAAGCTGAGTTTTTACAAGCAGGTGAAAAAGCCAACGAGTAAAAAAAGGCATCTCATCTAGAAACTAAAGCTAAATAAGCACACATTTTTTCTGCCTCTTTTATTTACAAATGCTCCATATTTATTAGCTGTAATCATTTCTCCATCACAACTGCTAAAAGCTACATGCTGGTCGCTGGTCGAGTCGTTAAAGCACTCAGAGCATCTGACACACATAAAGAAACAACATGAGCACAAAGAGCAGGAAACAAAGTCTGTTCTGGATGATCCAATCCCAGTCTGGCTCCATCTCATCTCCAGGATGGTTTGCAACAGCCCTCTCCATCTACAACACTGAGGACAACCCCCCAGAATCCCCTAAATGTCCCAAGATCCTAACATAGAGGTAGAGGTCATTGTGTTTCTGTAGCTGCTGTTACCTCACTGTGTCAGCTCAACCTTTAGGCGCTCCTAAACACCCACTTCTCTGGTGTCCACCTGAATCAGAGCCTGGCACTTAGTTAGGGGGGTCGGGGCTCTTTAAGGGGACTCTCTTTGTGGCCTCATGATGTTTCTGAACATCTGAAGGTTTCAGGGGACTGAATGGGACTCTGGAGATGTTAAGTCCACCTGCTGATGTTTGCTGATCAGCTGGGCACACATTTATTTATTTATTTATTTTATTTATTTATTTATTTATTTATTTATTTATTTATTTATGTAAACAATCATAGGGGGTTACTGAGGGGGATTCGTTCTGGGTGTAAACAATATAAACTGTTTTCTTGTTTAGATCAGAACCAGAACTACAAGCTAAATAAATAGTAAACAACAACAAAGATGATGTAACATCAACAGGGCTTCACAACAAACATGTTTAGTCTTCTTTAGCCTCCCTCATCAGGACTCAAGCTGCCCCCAACATCAAACACCAAGAGCCTACTGCCGACTGAAGCCTCTCCCTGACCTCTAGAGTCTCCTCAGACTCGGTGACAACACAGCTTTATTTATGGAGCACATTTCCTACACAAAGGCAACTCCGTGTGCTTGGAGGTGGTTTCTCCAAATCCTAATCTAGTTTTACCCGAAAGGATTATACTCCCCCAAAGCGTGGTGCAGCAACCTCAGTCCAGCCATGTCTGGACTGTTTATCAGAGGTCAAAGCATGGTTGGCTCTAAATGTCTTGAGTCTTAATGAGGACAACACTGAGGTGATTCTTTTAGCCCAAATACGACACGTATGAATGCGACGCCTCCAGAGCTGACAACACTGGTCCCATTTAGAAAGGAGGTTGTTACCAACCTGGAAGTAAATGTGGACTTTGGAAAAACACATCAATGGGACAGTTAGAGCTTGCTGTTTTCATTCAAGACGCATCTCCAAGATGAGATGTTTTCTATCGAGAGCTCATCTGGAAACTGTTGTCCCCGCATTTGTAATCTCACGTCTGGATTATTGCAGTTCCCTGCTAGCAGGGATAAGCCAGGCTTCCATTTCTAGACTGCAAATGGTCCAGAACAGTACAGCTAGATGTTTAACAGGTAACCCCGGTCTTGGACATGTTGCACTGGCTCCCCATTCAGTATAGAATACATTTTAAAGTTCTTGTGCTGGTTTTTAAAGCCTTACACGGCTTAGCTCCGTCATATTTGGCCAAGCTACTTTGTGTGTACGAGCCTCCTCGCGTACTTCCATCAACCCATCAGATGTTGCTGGTTGCTCCGACAGCAGAAATGAAAACAACAGGGGACAGAGCTTTTGCATTTGTAGGCCCAAGGCTGTGGAACGCTCTGCCATGAACCATTAGAACGTCCTCCTCAATTGAAGTGTTTAAAAAAAGGCTGAAGACACGTTTTTACACTCTAGCTCTTAAGCACATATAGTAACTGGTGTTCTCATTTGTGCCTCTGTGTTCTTATTGTTTCAGTAGTCGTGTTTTAATAATCTTACTATTTTGTTTTGCTCATGTTTTTATCAAGCCCCCACAGTGCGGGTGAAAAATTGAAGCAAACGCGGAAATGAAATAAATTGCAGTTCCACCCTCATCCACTAGGGGCTGGTGTCAGAAGCGAGCAAATCCTCATTGACTCCCACGTTAAAAATACCAATTTCACAGCAGAAATAAACATGTTTACAGCCTGGTACCAGAACATGTTTTTGGTTTAAATGATCTAGTTTACACTCATGACAACTCTGAGGGGGTGAATTTTTTTCTCACTCTTCTGTTTAAGTGTATTAAAAGCCTAAAATTCTGTATAATTAATGAGCATCAGACCCACGTGACCACAGAGCTAGCTCCGTGGAAAGGCCTCAGTAGAGCCTCGGTCTCGCCTGAAAACGGTTCCGTCAGTTTCAGTCTCTCAGCTTAGACCATTAGTTGTAGTGTTTGAGTATTCTTTTTTGGATATTTTTTGTTTAATTGTTGGACAAAATGACTTGCTGTGGCAGTAATTGCACTAATAGAGCGTCCAATGAGTCTCCACTTCATTGTTTTTCGGTAAGTAAAATTATATTTATGTATTTTAGGTCACTGCCGAGCTGAGCATAGATTTTAACATGTACTGTTTAACCATGAAATTTAAATGTAATAGGGTAAACCCAGTGCATTTAACATAACGCTGCACTTTAGAAAATGGGTTGAAATATAACATGTTGGTGGAGCTGGGTTCCGACTATCGGCTTGTGGAGCTCTCGGGAGACCGATGTTTTCCACCCGTTTCTCCCCTCCCCGCAGCTCGGCGCATCTCTGTCTGATCGCGGCTCCTGACTGCTGTGCGGGCTGCCGGCTTGTGGAAATCTGGGATGGAAACCTTTCCACCCAGTTCTCCCCAGCGGCAGTTCTGTGCATCTCAGATCACAGCAGCGCTTGTCTGCTGCGCGGCTGCCGGCTTGTGGAGCTCTCGGAGACCTCTGTGTTCCACCCGGTTTTACCCAGCGGTCAGCCCGGCGTGTCCCTGACTCAGAAGCTCTGGTGTTGTGCACAGTTAACTCCGGTTGTAGCTAGGTTGCTGCCTCTATTAGCTTAGCTCCCACCTCTGTGTTAGCTTTGGGTTAGCTTCAGGTTAGCTTGTAGCTAGTTCGGCCGGGTGTCGTCAGTTGATCCCAGCCTTACAGCTCCACCCTCAGCTCCACCTCTCTTCCCTTTTGTGGAATTGTCTGGGCTTGACGGAACCTGTGACACGGTCAAAATGGCGGTGGTGGCCACCTCCCATTTTTCTTCAAAAACGTGTTATTGGAGTCTATGGAAACCCATTGTCCAATATTTATATGTCGATGGTTTTTATGTGTGTAGTGTTCAGCACTTTGAGATTACTTTGGATTGTTAAACTTGCTTTACAAATAAACATGAGGATGATGATGATAATAGGGAGGGCAGTGATGATGATGATGATGATGATGATGATGATGATGATGATGAAGACAGTGATTATGATGATAATGATGATGATGATGATGATGATGATGATGATGATGATGATGAAGATTAAGGTTAGAGATTGGGTTTGTTGTCCTTTTCACCTGAAAAATCTAGATTTGAAGGATTTGGTTGGTTCCACATGAGAAGCATGTTATCTGAAGCGTGTGCGATCAAGCTGAGGTCTTACCTCTCTTTAGCTGAAGTTCAGCAGCAGATAATGCGAGAAACCATGAAGGGTCACATGTGGTGGACTCTTCTTCTGATTTGTTTTGAAGAAACCAGTTTATAGCGCATCCTCCTACCCTGACACGCACACACACACACACACACACACACACACACACACACACACACACACAGCCAAATACTCACTTGTTTTTGCGTGACCTTCATCACCACCCTTATTCTGCTGTTTCTTCTTATTGTGCTTTTCTCGCGATTCACTCATTTCCCTCTTTCCTTTTCATTTCCTCTCGCCCTTATCTTACATTATTTTATCACAGTTTTTAATCAATTTTAAATATATTTATAGTCTTTTTTGAAATCTTTTTTATATTTTAATTGTTTTTTTTTGTTTATGTGAAGTGTCTCATGATTTTTATCTTGAGAGACACAATGTAAAAGATCGTTTTCGTTCTTCTTTCTTTCTTTTAAGTGGTTAGTAGCAGTGTGCTGATGGTCTCCTCCATGAGGCCACCACAGCTCAGCTGAACACCATTGTAGCTTCTTCTGGGGAGAAAACCCCTTAGAGAAAATAAAGTTAACAACTGAAATAGCAGGATATAATTCAGTTAAAAAGCAGACTGTAGAAGAAAGTAGTAGAGTGTAGAAAGTGGTCATTATGTCCCCCAGCAATCCAAACCTATAGCAGCGTAACTACAGAGATAACTCTGGATAATTTAGCCTTTTAGATGGAGGCATGTTGCAGGGAGAGTTGTCTTTACTGACTGTACACTCCACCTCCCTCTACTCCCCCACTTGTCCAGATCTGGGCTAACATCAGAATTTAACCATAGGCCCTATCAAATAAAAATGTTTTCAGCAAGTAGACAAGGTGTCTGCCTCACAGACTAAAACTGGGAGCTGGTTCCACAAGAGAGGAGCCTGATAGCTAAAAGATTTGCCTCCCATCCTATTTTTAGTTATTCTGGGAACCACCAGTAAACCTGCAGTCTGAGAGCGAAGTGCTCGATTAGGAACGGAACAATCAGATCACTGATCACCTTGCAATTTCTCCGTTGCAATAAATGGTCAAAAACAGGAAATATCCGGTTAAGGTGATCCCTGCCTGCATTTAGCTTTTTGCCTTCTTGTGAAGGTAGCATGGCAGCCCTTCACACAAAATGAATGTACCATTTTCTGCAGTTTAATAAACTTGCAACACTTAAAGTGACCGGTGCTTCCTTTGTTTATACACCTAGCTATCCCATAATGCAACGAGCTACACTTGATACGTCATCTGACAAGGACCGATGCAGAGTGAGCAACTATGCCCATTTTTGTGCAGCCTACGGTTACAACCAGTGTACAATTGAAAACAGATCACGTGGGATTACAAAAATGACTTTTCTAGCCTACCTGATGGTATTTTATATTTAAATTTATTTTTATTTATTTTGTTTATATTTATATTTTAATTATCATGCCTTGTCGTGTAATAAAAAAAAAAGCTTGATAAAACATGTTGTAAACACATTCCTCGGTAGAAATGAAAGCACTGGGGGGCGAATGCTGACCCATCTAAGATGGCGGCCGGCCACTACGGCAGTGCCAGTCCATGGGGCGTCCCAGAACATCCATGCATGGTAAAACCATGGGTAAAGGTAAAACCCTTGCAACGATGAAACAGCCAATCGTCGGAAAGGCCTTTCAGTTAACCAGAAGCGGGATCTTGCTTGAACATCCTGCGATTCCAAGGCTGTGTCTCAATTCAGGGTCTGCATCCTTCGAAGGACCCAGCCCACCCGGCCGACGCGGGCTGCGTCCTCCGTCGGCCGGGTAGACCGGATGTTAACGGCTGTGAATTTGGACAGGCCTAGCCTTCATGAACTCCCTCGGCGAACGTTCCGTCGCCTAGCAACCGTGGAACCGCTGGGCAGAAGGGAGAAGGAACCTTAAACGATGGAGCTCGACGTTTTATTTAGCTTTTTAACCCCCAGAAACCCAAATTTAGAAAACAACTGCAAAATATTTTTTAACCTTTCACATGTTGTTCTAGGAGGCCAGATAAACGGGCCTGTTTACACATTTTAACAGCCAATAGTGTTGCAGAACTGAATAGGACCTATTAGCAATGTAAATGTGGTTTTAAAAAGAAAAAAAATGGGGAAGGTTTATTTTTGTGGACTTAAATCTGATGTTGTAATATTACAACCGTGGGTCTCTGGGGGTTAATCATTTCCTTGACTGTTGGAGAGCTAATTCAGAGAAAATACTTTAGACAAGCTGAGCCTGAGCAAAGATGTGATAATAGTTTTTAATACTTTCTAAGGGTCTTAATTTGACCAAAACCGATTTATCACCTTTTAAGACTTTTCAAGACCCAGCGGATACCCTCTAGTAAACAATTCTCATTTGTAAACAAAAATAAAATTCAAGAGTTTAATGCAGAACTGATTTTATTTAGATATTTCTTTTACATGTACATGTTTAATCTTCATTAACCATTTTTTTCTAGCAAAGTAAAAAGCTGTCAAAGTTCTTCCTTCTCTCCTGTGCCCTCTGCTGCTCTGCAGCCTCATGTCCTCCCAGATCAGCTCCAGAAGCTCATCGTTGGCACCTTCCCCTGGATGCCCATTTTCTCCAGAATAGTCTTAACAAACATGTAAGAAAAGAAACAGGAAGAGAAAAGAGGACAACGGGTTATTCCTTTCATGTTTTCGCAGAAAAAAATATACTCAAACGAGTTTTTAAAATATGAGATGTTATTGTACCTCCATGCCACAGCCGCCGAATACTTTGCTCCGGTGATCATGTGGTCCATCTCCGCCCTAAGCTTAATAAATTCCCTGGTTTTCTCTTTTGGTCCTAAAATACAAACTTCTATTAAAATCAGGGGGAAACGTAGTGGGAGAAGTACGACACCGAGCGCGGCCGAACATACGAGCCGAGACCGCAATACAAGCACTTTTACTGTAACATTTCTAACTAAAATAACGTTCATGTATCACAAAAAGTCCTTAAACTGACAGTTTTCAAGTTTATACTTACATTTATAAGCGCAATCCTCTCCGACAGCTCCCGCTTCACTGTCCGCCATTGTTTTTAAGTTTTTCTGCGGCCGGCCCGCAAGGCATCTTGGGAAATGCTACCTATTGAAGGATACACCCGACCATCCTTCATTCAGGCGAAAAGAAGGCCGCATTCGTCGACCGCATTTGAAGGAGTCTTCGAATTGGGACAGGCCGAGTCGCGGCGCTGTGACGTAACCGGCCGACGAATCCGGCCGAGGTAGGATGCAGACCCTGAATTGAGACACAGCCCAAATGACGCCCACGGAGCACAAGAAAAACCATAACACTGCGCATGCGCAACTCTCATTTTGCACAGGGCCTGGAGAGGAAGCTACTGGTAGGTAACGTTCTGGTTGGATTAAATGACAATTTTTTGGGTTTTACAGACGACGTGAGTGTAACAAAAAGCTGCTTAAAACATTAGTCTGAGGTTGAGACACAAGAAACCTCTCTGGTACCGTAGTAAGGTAGTCAACCAGCTGCAAACCCATCCGTCGTCCTCTGCTTCGGCCGCGTCTCATTCTCATTACAATAAACTACTCCAATAATATCGGTGGAACTTTTCAAAGCTATTCTGGTGTTATGGTAAAGCTGCAGCAGCTGCTTGTTTTCTCCATGGACTGGATCTGTCCACAGCTGATGTCATTACTGTCATGTGTTGTTCTGAAGCAGCATCTTCATCAGCTCTCCTGCTTTGTTTCTATTGCAGCTGTTAGCTAAACATGCTAAATAACACCTGAGGATCGGTCAGCTGTGGCTGAGTCATCGTGTTTGCTCCACATGGATCTGGACAGGATCAATACAGGTGTGTGTGTGTGTGTGTGTGTGTGTGTGTGTGTGTGTGTGTGTGTGTGTGTGTGTGTGTGTGTGTGTGTGTGTGTGTGTGTGTGCTGAAAACCATTTTCACTATATTCCCAAATATGTGAGGACCTTTTTCTGGTCCTCACTTGCTTTTAAGCTTATCAGTTTGGTTTAGAGGAATGAGGAATACAGCAACATTGGTTTGGTTTAGGGTATAGGTGGGGGTGGGGAGGGCAGTAACAGAGCCCAGCAGAAAAAGCTGCATTAATAGATTAACTGATTGTTTTAACAGCTTAATTGAAGCTTAGTTTTCTTTAAAATGGTAGAAAAACACAATCTAAGGTCAAAAAGTTACTTTGGTTGTCGTTCCAGGTTTTCGGACAACTTTCGGACAACTAGCCAGCAGGTATTTAAAAATACAAAATTAAGGGAAGTGGGCAGGTGTCCTTAAAAAACTTGTAATTTTCTCAGGCCCTGTCCACACGTAGCCGGGGATCTGCCAAAACGTAGATATTTTTCTACGTTTTGGCCTGTCATCCACATGAAAACTGAGTTTTTTCACACGAAAACGGATCTTTTTAAAAACTCCGGCCAAAGTGAAGATCTGCGTTTTCTCCGTTTTGGGTGTCTGTGTGTGGACAGACAAGACCGGAGTTTTAAGGTCCGCAACGTCACTTTCCGCGACAAAAAAATGCTGACATCACGTGTGCGACCTGTGTTTACACTAGGGGTTGTACGAAATAGTCGACTAGTCGACTTCACGGCTCTGTAGTGACTTTTTATGCCTGTCATCAACTAGTCGTTGTCACGTGATAATGACTGACAAGATGCAGTCCTCGGAAAAGACAGCAGGTGATGAGCCCCTGCGCGTCTGGATCGAGGCGGAGGCGACGCGCTGTGCGGTACTGACACCGGCGGTAAAACGGACATTTAACCAAACTGTGACCTTTTCCCTCTTGCAGTTTAACCTTCCCCTCACCCCCATCCTAATCTTAACCAGTTTGTGCATGCAAAGCTCTGATCGTTGACGTGCGCTCCAGACATTGCGTCCTGAGCACCGCCAAATCAGGTGTCACTCACCACCTCAAAAACAAATTAAACACGCGATCGTTCATGTCGGCTCATTTCCTTTCATGTTTTCTGTCTGTTATTTGTGCCTGATGCATTTCGCTGCTGCGGAGCGAGGCGCAGCACCTGTTGTCCTCCGGTGACGCACCCCCAAGATTCCACTATCTCCACTCCGCTCCGCTCCGGCACGAACTCCGCAGCAAAAACGGTACCGTTGTAGTCGGCCGGCGAGCAGCGGCACTCCGCTGTTTTAGTGGTCGGTAGATCTTTTAGAACTGCAGTTCAAAGGTAACTCATAAGGTGAATATATATGAACCCAGGTAGCAGTTTTTCTTTAGGATTGAGAGGAGACGCAGGAAGATAATAAACAGGCAGGACAGAAAAATAGTCAAATAAAAACAAGTTAGTTTTTGTACCTGCTGGTTGCAACAAACAGACACCATTGAAGGTAATCAGAAGTGAGGAACAGAAAATGAAATAATTATTTTAATGTTTAGAGCAGCAGGAAAGGCTGCAGGCGCATCAGTGAGTTTGCGGCTGCTGCGCAGGGGGAGGGGGGAGAGGGCTGAAGTAGGATGCAGAAACTACCGTTGTTAAAAGAGATGTGTTAACTTAGAAAATGTGGACGCAATTTTAATTGTCAAAAACTCCAGCGAACCTACCGACCGACCCCCGCCGCCGCTTCCGGCGTATGACGTCATCAACGACTAGTCGAAGTCGACTCGACTTTCATTACTTGACTGTCGACTTTAAAAAAAATAAAGTCGTGCAGGCCCTAGTTTACACTAGCCAACAGCATGGATGCCCTCAGAGCTGCGCTCGCTTTATCAATTGTCCAAGCGCTTTTTGCTTGTTTGTTTTTGCAAGCGGAATTACTGCTCCTTGCGGAAGACCACAGACGAAGGACGAGGTTAAGAACGGGGAAGTACTGCCGCCTACAGGTCTGGCATGTCCTTAACAACGTATTTATCCGGGTACGTGTGGACAGAGTTTTCTTTTTTTAAACGAGGTGGTGTGGATGCAAGTTTTTGGAGGGGCGGATATTCGTTTAAAAAAAACCCGGCTACGTGTGGACTAGGCCTCAGTCCAACCACCACCAGCAGACAAGGTGGGTTAAGTGTCTTGCCCAAGGATGCAACAGCAGAATTCTCTGTCCCTTGCCAGGATTGAACTGCAACCTTCTGATTACAGGCCAACCCACTCAATCTGTTGAGCTACTGCTGCCCCCTTTTTATCTAATTGAGTCACTCATCATTGAGGTGTACCTTTAATGAAAACTACAGGCTTCTCTCATCTTTTTAAGTCGGAGAACTTACGCAATTGGAGACTAACTAAATACTTCTGTCAGGCTTTTCAAATCCCAAATTTTCATCTATTTTCTATAGGGCTGCAACGATTTGTCGTCGACAAATATCGACAATAAAAATAGCCGACAATGAATTTCATTGTCAACGTTGTCACCATATGTGTTTTTTTCCGACCGAGTGAGGCATCTAACTTCATTACAATCTCTGCCGAGAGTCGCACATGCACAATAGTCTCTCTGCTGAGCGCCAGCCAACAGAAATGGCGGCGTCCAACACCGCAGCTACGAGTGCCAAAACATCCAAAGTTTGGGAGCATTTTAGCCTGGATTCGGCGAATAAAAAGTTTACCTGCATTGTTTGCAAAGCAGTCCTTACGTATCACGGCAGCACCTTGGTGATGCATGAACACTTAAAGAGAAAGCACGTCGGACAGCTGAATGAATCAGTCTGACTCGCTTCTGTAAGATTGAAATAACATGAAAGCCATACGTTTAGTTTTGGATGTACATTTTTTTTAAACGTATTTTTGCTTTTAAAGAGATTTCATGTTATGCCCAACCGTGCCTGACAAATATTTTAATTTTATTTATGCATTTATGTCTATACTGACTGAGCACTGAGACAGGGCATTTTTATTTACTTTTAGTATGAATTGGCCTATCAGCAGCAAAGTTCAATAAAATATGCATTTTCCATTGAAGTACCCATCCATCTTGTGTTTATTATCATTTTTCACATAATTAAAGCAATCTCATGCTAAATTTAAGAAAAATTTAATTATCCGATTAGTTGACTAATCGTTTCAATAGTCGGTGACTAGTTGACTATTTAAAATAGTCGTTAGTTGCAGCCCTAATTTTCTATCAGAAGCTAATTCGGGAGATGCAGTGGTGTGAGAAACTATTTGCCCCTTCCTGATTTCTTATTCTTTTGCATGTTTGTGACACAAAATGTTTCTGATCATCAAACACATTTAACCATTAGTCAAAGATAACACACGTAAACACAAAATGCAGTTTTGAAATGATGGTTTTCATTATTTAGGGAGAGAACAAAATCCAAACCTACATTGCCCTGTGTGGAAAAACTAATTGCCCCCTGAACCTAATAACTGGTTGGGCCTCCCTTAGCAGCAATAACTGCAATCAAGCGTTTGTGATAACTTGCTACGAGTCTTTTACAGCGCTCTGGAGGAATTTTGGCCCACTCATCTTTGCAGAAATGTTGTAATTCAGCTTTATTTGAGGGTTTTCTACCATGAACCACCTTTTTAAGGTCATGCCATAGCATCTCAATAGGATTCAGGTCAGGACTTTGACTAGGCCACTCCAAAGTCTTCATTTTGTTGTTCTTCAGCCATTCAGAGGTGGATTTGCTGGTGTGTTTTGGGTCATTGTCCTGCTGCAGCACCCAAGATCGCTTCAGCTTTAGTTGACGAACAGAAGGCCGGACGTTCTCCTTCAGGATGTTTTGGTAGACAGTAGAATTCATGGTTCCAGTTCCTGAAGCAGCAAAACAACCCCAGACCATCACACTACCACCACCATATTTTACTGTTGGTATGATGTTCTTTGTCTGAAATGCTGCGTTACTTCTACGCCAGATGTAACGGGACATTTGCCTTCCAAAATGTTAAACTTTTGTCTCGGCAGTCCACAAGTTATTTCCCCAAAAGTCTTGGCAATCATCGAGATGTTTCTTAGCAAAACTGAGACGAGCCCTAATGTTCTTTTTGCTTAACAGTGGTTTGCGTCTTGGAAATCTGCCATGCAGGCTATTTTTGCCCCGTCTCTTTCTTATGGAGGAGTTGTGAACACTGACCTTAATTGAGGCAGGTGAGGCCTGCAGATCTTTAGAAGTTGTCCTGGGGTCTTTAGTGACCTCTCGGATGAGTTGTCTCTGCGCTCTTGGGGTAATTTTGGTCGGCCGCCCACTCCTGGGAAGGTTCACCACTGTTCCATGCTGTTGCCATTTGTGGATAATGGCTCTCACTGTGGTTCGCTGGAGTCCCAAAGCTTTAGAAACGGCTTTATAACCTTTACCAGACTGATAGATCTCAATTACTTTTGTTCTCATTTGTTCTTGAATTTCTTTGGATCCTGGCATGATGTCTAGCTTTTGAGGTGCTTTTGGTCTACTTTTCTGTGTCGAGCAGCTCATATTTAAGTGATTTCTTGATTGAAACAGGTGTGGCAGTAATCAGACCCGGGGTGGCTACAGAAGTTGAACTCAGGTGTGAAACACCACAGTTGGGTTATTTTTTTAACAAGGGGAGCAATTACTTTATCACACAGGGCAATGTAGGTTTGGATTTTGTTCTCTCCCTAAATAATAAAAACCATCATATCAAAACTACATTTTGTGTTTACTTGTGTTATCTTTGACTAACGGTTGAATGTGTTTGATGATCAGAAACATTTTGTGTGACAAACATGCAAAAGAATAAGAAATCAGGAAGTGGGCCAATAGTTTATCACACCACTGTATGTGTAGGAGACTGTTTTCATGTTAAGCCTGCATGAAAAACTCAGAATGACCAATTATAATCAGATATAATTGTCGTATAATCGTTTGGTTTTCAGTGTCCCACACTTTTAAAAATATGAGAAGGTTTCATAGTAACTCTTTAAATATTTTTATATTGACTGTAGCCAAAGTCAGTTCAGATATCAACAACTTAAAGAAATAATTTAAAAAATTGAATGTTGGAATATACTTGTGACAATGCAAAAGGGAGCTATAGATATGGCGTGCTCCAAACACACTGCAACCTTTTACTTTGTCCAGGGAGCAGCCAACAGTTAACGCCACCTTGGGAATTTCCCCCAAGGACGTAAGTATCAGAAAGCACATAGGTTCATTCCACTAAATGAGGCATGAGGTGTGGTTGCAAAATTTACAATTTACTTTATTTTAGAAATATAAGTTTTTAAAAAATATATAAGTTTAATACATTTCTTTTTAAAAAGGGCAACAAGACAAACAGGGAATAAAACTTGCAGGGCTGAGACTAACTGGAGGAGGGAATGGACACACGGGGTGATAAATCCCAAAAAGAAACAAGCACAAGAAAATATAATAAAGTCACCCCAGGCAATAGTGAACATTCACGCCAACGTGAGGGAACCCAGCACACGCACAAAACGGGACCGCCACCACCGAGGCCACCTTTACCACCTCCTGTCCCAGCCTGCACAAAAGAAAAGGGGAGTTACAAACAATCACTAAAACTATTTGGATAAAACACGGTTGCTTTCCCCGCTGGACTCCCACGCTGAGAGTGGGGAGTCTCCACCGATGTACAGAGGTCCGTGCAGAGACCACAGGATGGGGAGAAACTAAAAACGAATGAATGAGTGTAATCTAAAATAAAACAAGGAAAAAAGTACAAGTTAACAAATTATGCTTTTGACCAAGTCTGAAGAAGGTGAGGCCCACACCTACCTGTCCACCAGCGAGTATCATCCGGGCCGCAAGGAAGCTTCCTCGCCCGGCAGCACACAGGTATTCAACACCTGTCCTAGTTTTAACACAGAGAGCTTGAGTTGGATTAATTCAGCTCACATGCTGTCCCCTGCAGGAGCTACATCCCCTTCTTTTTTTTTCCAATGCTCAGTTCACTCTGGGATGAGCGGTAGCATCACGCCCAGCACAAAAACAAATGCCCAAGCGGTTGAGTGCACAACACAGTTTGAGTATGGTTCTCTTTAGAGCTAGTAGGGTACATACCACCAAAGCAGAGCCGATCGCCTACTGAGGCACAGTTTGAGGACAGCAGCTAATGCCAGAGTGCAGCAGTTTCCTTAGCATGCTCCAACAGTGAGCAGAGCTCTTTTATACTCACAGCGCCCTCGTGAGTATGGAAGCCGGTATGCGCCAACCCACATAATTTGGAGCAGGCTTATTTCATCCTGCTACATACAGTTACAGCAGTTAGTAACTCATATATTTCCTGCAGATGTTCAACTGGTGCTGGTTAAAGAAGAAGCTCCTGAAGAATGGAGTGCTGCTGTGGACCAGCAGGACCCAGAACACCTCCATATAAAGGAGGAAGAAGAGGAACTCTGGACCAGTCTGGAGGGAGGACAGCTCAATTTGAAGGAGGAGACTGATGTTGCCAGGTTTTCATTCACAGCTGTTTCTATAAAGAGTGAGGATGATGAGAATAATCTGTTCTCACAGCTTCATCAGCAGCAACTAGAAGACAGAGATGTTGCAACCAGCAGCTCGGCTGACCAGATGACAGCAGAAGCTGGCGGAAGAGCAGAAACTAGCAGGGATCCAGATCTGAGCCCTCATGAACAGACATCTGATTCTTCAGAGACTGAAGTTAGTGGAGATGAAGAGGATGTGGGTTTGAGTCTAGACTCTGAGCTGTCAGACTCTGGGCTTACAACTGGTGGTGGAGACATGGGCTGGAATGAGACCAGGTCTTCTGTGTCAGATATTAAGACTGTCGACAAATCCTTTAGCTGCTCTGAGTGTGGTGAGCAATTTCTCCACAAGCGATCTCTCCAGAAGCATGTGAGAGTGACAAGTCATTCAGCAATGGGGTCTTCAGGCTTTTTGAGTAAGAAAAGTGTTGGAGTGAAGCAATATGTTGATTCATGCGAGAAAGTCCAGACAGAACTAAAATCATTTAGTTGTGACAACTGTGGAAAAAAATTTAGCCAAAGAACAAGTTTAAACAGACACTTGAAAGTCCACACAGGACAGAAGCCTTTTGCCTGTGAGCTCTGTGAAAAAAGATTTATACAAAAGGTACATTTAAACAGACACATGAGTGTCCACACAGGACAGAAGCCTTTTTCCTGTGAATTCTGTGGAAAAAGATTCATACAAAAGGATCATTTAAGCTGTCACATGAGAGTCCACACAGGACAGAAGCCTTTTTCCTGTGAGTTCTGTGGAAAAAGATTTAGTCATACATCAAATTTAAACACACACAAGAGAGTCCACACAAGACAAAAGCTCTTTTCCTGTGAGCTCTGTGGACAAAGATTTAGTCAAAAAACTAATTTAAACAGTCACATGACAGTGCACACAGGACAGAAGCCTTTTGCCTGTGAGCTCTGTGGAAAAAAATTTGGTCATAAGGCAAATTTAAAAGTTCACATGGTAGTCCACACAGAACAGAAGCCTTATGCCTGTGAATTCTGTGGAAAAAGTTTTGGTCACAAGTCAAGTTTAAATGATCACATAAATGTCCACACTGGACAGAAACCTAATGCTTGTGAGGTCTGTGGACAAACATTTAGACAAAAGGCAAATTTAATCAGACACATGAAGGTCCACACAGGAGAGAAGCCTTATGTTTGTCAGGTCTGTGGAAAAAGATTTACACAAAAGACAGTTTTGAAGAATCACATGATAGTCCACACAGGACAGAAGCCTTATTCCTGTGAGATCTGTGGAAAAAGATATGGTCATAAGTCGAGTTTAAATGAGCACATGAGAGTCCACACAGGACAGAAGAATGCTTGTGAGTTTTGTGGACAAACATTTCGTCATAAATCAAGTTTAAACAGACACATAAGTATCCATACAGGACAGAAAGAACTGATGTAACTACAAAAAAGATCCAAACGTGACATTTGTGCTTTTACATTGTAGATGTCAGTCTTTTACCCCTGATGGACTTCTTTCACCCTAGATTAGAGCCTTATCTGGCCCACGGCCCACTTCATTCTGGCTTGCGAGCCAAATATTGTGACCCTCAACCTAGGGCCATGCGATCTGACTATATAATATCGTTAAAGATTATAATGTGATGACGGTCTACCAAAGCTTAGAGATCGTTGAATTGTCTATTTGCATTCTATCACCCATCTGTGCTATTATTTCAGGACACATCTACTGGCACACTTTCTTTCCCTTTTGCCGAGTCATGCCATTTGCAAGTCTTCTAGGAAAATAATCTAATCGATGCATTAAGATGCGGACATAAACGATTATGAATTTTCGTCACTAGCATTAGCCGCTTCTCTAAGCGGTCATTACACTTATTCTCACGTGTCTACGATCAAGGAACCTTTGGGTCAATGTTCTGCTCTAAACTTTGCATTGTGCTTCGTGGCTTTCATTATTTTAGGGCGTTCTTTTGTGTTTTAGCAAGCCTTTTTACTGTGGCTGCCAACCAGAGTTTTGTCTATGCCGTCTGCGTAGAAAGACGGGTCAAATCCTGCCCCCACATTGTCAGAAAACCGCTACGGAGAGCAATGAGGACCAAATACTGGGAGTGAAATCCTGAGTAGAGCACGCATGAGATAAGGATGCATCATGAGTTTAGCTTAACATGATAATTTTTTTTCTCTGGACAGAAATAATTGCTATTAATGTTGTGGATGAAGGGATGTGAGCCACCTCTAGATAGAATTCAAATTATTTTACATCAATTCTAAATATATAATAAACCAAAGTGCTGGTGAGAAATTTCAGACATGAATCTTTAGCTCTCAATTGTAGTATAGATAGATAGATAGATAGTAAGGCTGGGCAATATTGCCTAAAATCAATATCAAGATATATTGAGGATTTCAAGTCTATAACGATAAATGGACGATAACTACAGGTATGTGCAGAAATAAAAAGTTGTCCATTAGATTGGGGCTGTCAAATGTATTACGCTGAGTCACATTTTTTACGTGATTCAGGGTGATACAGCTTCTTAAAGGGACATGAACGCTGCCGACCTACATACATCTTTTCATTTTTGTATTATCAAAAGTATTGACATGGGTGAAATGATCATAAGAGTCAGAAATGTCGATAACGATAAATTTTTTATTTATTTCCCAGCCCTAAAAGATAGACATTGGAAATTAAAGGTTTTTTTATTTTTAGGATTTTGAAATATTTTATCCTTTTTTTCTGTGAAGGGGTGTGCTTTTAACTTTAGGTATTTTACTGGTAAATAACTTTCAAAATGTCTGAATTGTCGAAAGAGAAAAAAAACATGATAAAATTATGATTGTGATTTTGCAAAAACAAAATCGTGATATGATTTTTTTTCTTTCTCCCACTCCTACTGTCAAGTTGTAAATATTCCACGAAATCCCTGCAGGCGTACAAGAACATAAATGCCGCTCATCACTACACAATGGTAAGCTCTTGTTGAAAGCCCAGTTTATACACCGTCAGCTCCCGAGGGAGAGACAGACGTTTTGCTCTCAGACTTCTCTGTCAGGTAGCTCGGGATTTTTGCAAAACAATTCCCCGCCAATACAACAGAGGGCGTAGCACTCTTCTGAGGTACCATTACAGTCAGGTATCCGGTCCACGATAGTGTACTTAATATTGTGTTTGCATTGTTTTAATGTATTTCAGAGACTTTTGTCCCACATACACCACTTCATGCGATCGGCACCTCAAAATACACGTTTCTCGTCTTTTCCATCTACAAATAAAATGCTTTCTGCATATCTTTGTACTCCGTCACGGGTGAATAAATGTTCATATTTTCAGACTTTTTCTGTGAGGCATTCTTCAATCTGTAACATGTCTGCCGATAAATATTTTTTTACCTTTTTGAAGTGGTGCTGTTGAGGAATTTACAGGAAGCGGCATCCTGACCAATCACAAGCTTGCAGTTTCCATCTCTTTCGACGGATAGTTACAAATCGGGGCATGTGTCCGTCACACTCTAGCCTGTCGGAGAGCTCTTGCACCGATGTAATGGCTCTGCGTGTCTCCGCACCGACACACACGGAGAAGTACAAATTGGGCTTAATCAATCAAATCAAAGATACTTTATTAATCCCAGAAGGATTAATAAGCTGTTGTTCTTTTAGACTGTGTTGTCAGAGATATTAGCATGGCAAATGTACCCTGCTGTTAAATATTTGTGTAATCAAACAAAAAGGAAAAAATGTTTGTCAGGAAGTTTATTAAAGAATATGTTACTGATTAACCAGTTTAACCACATTTTTTATTATTGAAACGAGGACTAATTCCTGCTAAGGACGATATTAAAGATCCCAACATGTCCTTCAACTGAAACTAAAAGTTTGGTTTCTAATATAATCATGACACTAACTGACCTTTTTCACAAAAACAGGAAGTGCGTCACCTGCGCCTACTGTTTCTAACTAGTTCATATTTCAGTCAGCATACATCACATCTACAGTACAAGCCTTTTACATTTGCCCAACGTAATATTCAAAATAGACACCGAAGACCACAGAAGACACAGCAATATGATACTGCATTGTTGAGCTGCCACCATGGACGTAATTTTGGGGGGGCAGGGGGGGACATGCCCCCTCCACTTTTTCCAAAGTCAAGCTTTGCACTTTTTACCATCCAAAAACAATATTACTTTATATTAAATTGACACTGGTTGAGCTCTAGGACCAAGCAGAAAACAACCTTCTGTGTTGAAGCCTGTTTCCCATTAGAACATACTGTAAAGATACCCCACCCCCACCCACACACACTTCTAAAGTGAAAACGTACACCGCTGCCACCCACTAAAAATAAATAAATTACAGTGATATTACAATGCAACATGATCATCTTAATCTGATAATACAATTTAAAAAAATCCATTTGAAATAATATATCATGTTCTAAAAAAACATCCACATGTATCTTATTGAGTCTAATAAACATGAAAATTATATTTTTTGAACAATCGGCTGTTATTGTGGAATCGCTCTAATTTCATTTTTGAATGATTGGCTGCTCTAAGCTGACTATTTTTAACATTTACTTGTCGTGAACACAAACAAGAGCCTATATTTTAGCGGAGTTCATTTAGCACAACTTACCTGCAGGTGCTAACCGGGGCTAACGTAGCATCATCATGGTCCCTACTTTGCCTGCTGTAGCTCCTGGCTCTCCCAATTCTTGTGCTGCACAAACTGCCGTTTGTGATAGCAAACATGTAGACCCCTGGGTGAGTCTCAGAAATTCCTAGTATATGGAAGTTACCTTCTGATAAAATATTTGCAATATCAATTAGTTTATTTCTAAGACTACGAATATTTAAATGTGCCAGTAAAAGACCCTTAGGTAGTGAAAATCACCATTCTCAATTCCGGCTATGATAATGCAATGTATGACTTGAACCAACATAAAGCTGTAATTTCTGCCTTTATATTCATGTCAGGATCACACAGAAGAAATCAGGCTGCAGCTGCTAACTTTAGCTTTGAAAATCCAAGTGATGAGACAAAAGCTCCAGAGCTTTTATTCTGGAGGTCTATGATGAATAAGGGAGTGATGAGGTGTTTACCAGAGACATGAAAGTAATTTGTAGCTCCTTGTTCAGATGCTAGAAAGATGGTGAGAGCCAATGAGAACATCAACTCACTGGTTTCAGCTGTTCCAGGATCAGCCAACAGGAACAGAGACTCTACAGGAGATTATGGACCAGAACCACGTCTGGCTTTGCTGTTTGCTTCATTTACACTCAGATCCACCAGCACAAAGGACCTTAAATGGTGGCAAAGCTGGACTAATGTTCTTGTAAAATAGAGGTCTAGTGCAGGTGGGTCTGGATTGACCTGCAGGACCAGAGATGTAGAACAGAAAGTTGAAAAGACATCAGGGTTACAAACAGACAAGAGTCTCAGTTCCACAGGGAAGCCACTCCCACCTGCAGACTCAGGCTTTGCTGTTCTGACACACCTGGTCTGCTGGTCAACAGCCTGAAATTATTTCTCAGAAGTCACATTATGGAAAAGATAAACATGTTAGATCATTTTAGTTCCTGTCACATTTCTGTCCTGCACCTAATCTAACAAAGACTCTTTAACAACCCGGTAAGCCCCACCCACTGTCTCAGATGTGCTCCTGACTCCCCCTCCTGTCACAATCTGGGCTCAGTTCTTCTTATCAGGGCCTCCCACTAAATCAAAACGAGTATCCCTCCACCTCCTCATTAATTCACCTGTTATATGCTAAGCCAGAGTCTACTATGGGGGCTAGGGTTAGGGTAGGGATGGTGTCGTGTTGGATGCATGCGGTAGAGCCCCTTGCTGCGCCCCACAGTCTGGGAGAAGATTGGCTCACAGTGGAGACGAGCAGGTAGGAAGGAACCATAAACGCTGCAAGTTCTGATGCGCATTCCATTTCCATGCGGAATATATGCGTCAAGGAAAAACCAAGCTTCAGGCTTCTTATCAGGACTCGGTAAGTGGAGCAAACAAGAGCATCACCCCCTGATGGTCTCACCAATTATTACAGGGGTGGACATTAACTCCAAAACCAACCGGCCAGCCGGGCCGGTAACTGAATATTTACCGGCCCCGCCAAGAATCTACCGGCCCCGCTGGTCAGCTGCCAAAAAGAGTCAAAATAACAACTGAACCATTTTAAATGTAATAAACCTTTATTTTGTACACGGTCACAAACATAATAACGTATTCAAGCTTGAATTTGTTTATTCCCTCAACAAAACTCGATTTTGTCGTTGCATACTTCCGGCATACAACGCAGTACATCACCTCCTCCTCTTTGCTGTACTCGAGCCATTGGCTGTGTTCAAGATAAGCCAATTCAGCGCAGATTAGACCAGCGGTGATCGGCGAGCAGTGCATGCCGGTTAGATTTGTGTTCGACTTGCTCTGACGTCATGCATACGTAGGCAACGATATCCTCGTGAGATCAAGGCGGCCGCAGATTTTGGAGCAAGACGCTGCAGTTGCTCTCCACCGGCTGCAAAACCTAGGGGATGACGGGAAACGCCTGGCTCTCACCTGATCTAAGATCTGATTGGTTCATATTTTGATCCAAACATCCGGTGGTAAAACATGAAATGTTAGTTGGTCACATGTATTCTGTAAATCATGTTACGTTGATGATGACAACAATATAGGCCATAAAGAGAAATGTGTTTTGTTTTCTTTTGTCACGTTTCCTATGAGCACACTAAAGCTACAGCTGCTAACCTTTACTTATTATTACAGTCATGTCTTCATATACATTATATGATATCCACAAGCACGTGAGGATGTGTTTCAGCTGCTAACAGGTACCAGAATTAAAACTGAACAAGTGTGAACGCTAACGCGATATCTTCAGCCATCGTCACCCCCCGAGCTACACGTGTAGGGAAATCTGTCCGACTTAAACGCCGACTTTCAGCCACTCCCCCTGCTGCTTCCGTCTGCTCTCGTCTGTTTTCCAGGCGAGGTGCTGCTCAACTCGAACACGGCCATTCTCTGCGCCTCCCGTCTTCTTTAAACCGCCAAGAATCATTGCACCTACGCACACGCTTCTCTGCTTCATACCGTTTCGAACTGTCTCGCTTCTCACCAGTTTTAAAGCATTTTGCCAGAGATTTCATCAAGAAATCCCATCCCAGTGGTGGCGCCATCTTCCTGCGTGCTTGTGTGTTTCTAGCGTGGTCTCACTTAGTCTTTAATAGTGAACTTATAGTTCACGTGACTAGAACTAGAATCGTGCAGTACGTGCACGAATCGTACAAGTGCAGTACGTGGCTAGAGGCACGCAGGTTCACATGCGCGAAACGAAGACGGCGGCTTCCTACAGGGCGCGGCCATGATGTAGGTGAAAACCGGTGTGTAAATGACAAACAAGGCTTGGGCGCCACCTGGGTGGTAAGTCGTCAAGTATTTACCGCCTGACGAGAAAATTTAGCGTCATTGGCGCTCGGGCGCTTTAAAGGTCCACCCCTGTTATTACATTAAACTATTGCCAATAGGCACCAAATACAAATGTTTCTTTTGTCTTCTCAGGGTTGATTGACCCTCGACCTCTCTCCCCCTGAGCCTGAGATCAGTAGACTCAGTGGTCTCCTTTAAAAGGCAGCTGAAATCTCACCTGTTCCGGCTGGCATTGGAGTGGCCTTCATCATCACCCTCTCATCAGTCAGCTCTTTCTACCAATTCCACTTTTCCCGGGATCCACTGATAACCTTATTTATTCATTTTCCCTTTCCTCACATTTTTTTTTCACAATTTTGTATTCATCTCATTTTTATTATTTCCAAAAATTATTATTTTTTGTTCTTTTGAAGTGCTTTGTGATTTTTACCTTGAGAGGCACTATACAAAATATAGTTTCTTCTTCTTTTTCCTCTGACTGAATCAATCAATCAACCAATCAAAGCTTTATTTACATATAGTGCCTTCAACAACCCCAAGGCGCTAGAGCATATTGTAAGAAGACATACAGTCATTAAAAAGAGAGGTTAAAACATAAATGAAACAAAAATGAAAAGCAAAACTAACAAAAGAATTTCTCTCAAAAGTGTTACATAAAGATTTAGTTTGGTCGCTAGAAACCATTTTCAATTAGGTTAAAAGCCAATAAGTCAATAAAAAAAAGAAATATGATCACCGTTAGATACTGCAATGGAATGTCATAAAGGAAACATAAGTCTTTTTGACTTTTAAACAAACAGCTTAAAAACAAAATGATCTTCCTGGGAAAGGTATCACAAGTTATGAATTGTATTTTAATCAAATGCTGAACACACTGGCCTATGGAATAACAGGCTTTATTGTTTTAGACTCCAGTCCAGTAGGTGGCGGTAATGCATCTTTACACTAGTCACCAACCGTCAGAAGACTTCCAGAAGAAGAAGAATAGTTCGTTTGTTGTGAGGTGAACCTCTGAGGCTCTGCAGCAACAATGTCTTCAGCTCAGTCTCTGAGAGAGTTTATCAGAGAGCGGCTAACTGCTGCTGCTGCAGAAATATTCTCCGAGTTTGAACAAACCATCGTCCGCTACGAGGAAGAGATCGATCGTCAGCGCAGACTGCTGGAGATCAGCTGGAAACCACAGATCAACGTACACAGAATAGGTATGAAACAGCAGCGGGACTCGTGTGGTTCTACTGAGGACACAATCTCAGGACAGTCTGCTTGGGTCCGTTTGCTGCGCTGAAGCTTTTTGACACAGCTGAGCTGGTCAGTCGGTAAACTTTGTTCCACTTTAGAGAAATAAACCAATAACATTTCAGTCCAGTTCTGCTGTGGGTCAGTGAGACACACACCTGCTGTTCTCATCTCTGATTGTAGAACTGTGTGTGATCATTTGTCAGTTTAAGGCTGGATTGCACCAAAAGGGTTTAATTTAAACCAAGATTAGCACTAATTTAGGGCTGTGTGTTAACATGTTTAGCTCATAGCACTTGTTCTACAAAGGTTGTAGGTATTATTAGCCTAGTGAACTAGACCAAATCCTTGCTTTGCAAAGAATGGTCTAGGCATGCTCCATTGGAACCTCAGCAGCTCCTACCAGGACTCTGGCTAGCCAATCACAGCTCTCTAGAGGGGTTTCAAACACATAAAGAGCTGTTATTGGTCCTTAATGGTGGGCCAATCATAGTGCTTTATCTGCTTAGTGACCAAATCACAAAGCTTTATCCGCTTTGTGGGCCAATCAGGGCACTCTATATGCCTGGTGGGTGGGATGATGCAACAGAGTGAAACAAGAGAATGTCCCATTCATTGTCCAGTGGAATGCGGAGATCATTTGAAAGACAACGGTAGAACCCGCCCCCACAACCGAGAGCCGTCAATGGAGCGTGGCCAGACTTATAAATAACACATTTATTTATTCTGGCTTGCCAGGTATTGTATTGTAAGGTATTGTAGCACCACCATAAAAATTCTGTTAGTTCTTATAATGGCCTAAACACCCTTATTGCATTTAATAAAACGCAATAACAAGAGATATACACAAACATGTTTGTCAGTGTAATTTAAAAAAGAACATTTCCATTTATTCAAATGATTGTAAATTTGTTCATGACAGAGGTTCTTCCCCAACAGCATAGATACTGAAGAGTAGACCCTGCACCAACCGCTACTGGCTGTGGCAGAACTTGCGGGTCTTTTTATAAATCTGTGGTTTTCAGGATGCTTTAGCTCCGTAGAGATCTGCAGCTCTTGAACTGCGAGAGAACGCCGCTCATAAACCTGTTCACTAGGCTTGGGCATTGTTTAAATTTGAACAACTCTTAATTCCTTCTTTTGGATTTCAGGTTCCTACCGATTCTCGTTTCCGATTCTTTCAAGCGGCACGATACAAAAACTTTACATGTTTTAAATGAGCCAGCTAACCACACGTTTTACTTGATGAAATAATATGAACTTCAATGTGAATTTTTAAATCTATGAACAAAAACATCACCTTCATTCAGGGGTCGGCAACCTTTTCCCATCAAAGAGCCATTATTACCCGTTTCCCACAGTAAAGAAAACACTGGGAGCCACAGCAGCTGCGGCGTTGTGGGTGGGGCCTACCGGTCCTTGGCCCACCCTAATGGGCTCGACACACGGGAGGCGACATCGCCTCTCCTCCATTCATTTTCAATGAGACATGCGTGACAAAGCGATAATCGCGGGTCTCCCTTCTACCAAGCGAAACGCGGAAAACGTGCGTGTGAAATTTTGCGCTCGTGCGCGTGCCATGCACAGGCGACCCAGCGACGCGATCCCAGAAAGTTGAAATATTCAACTTTTCATCGCTGTCGCTCGGACGAGGACCAATCAATGGAGGTTTCATTCACTGACCAATGAGCGGGCAGAATGCTCCGTACATCTCCGAGCAACATGGAGGAGAAGTTGATTATTATTATGTTTTATATAGTAAAATCAGAAGTAAGGTTTCACATAACTCTAGCAGCACCTTGTGAAACATCGTATCTACCGCTTTATTAACTCTGAACCGCTTAAATAACCTTAATTCCCTCCAACCTGACACATCCAAACAAAACAACGGAAGTTTCGATTTCGCCATGGAACAGAACGCGTAGACGGCTTTGCCGCGGATCGCCTCCCGTGTGTCAGGTAATAAAAGCGACAGCGACGAATTTCGCTGATTGTGGTCGTTTGTCGCCTCCCGTGTGTAGAGCCCATTAAAGCCGGGCGTACACTGTGTGACTTTTTCTCTTTTTTTAAACCGATTTTCAACTTGTGCGAGAATCCACGAGATCGGGGCGAGTTTTGCGCCAAGCGTCGTGTAGTGTACAGGGGGTTACGAGAGGCGATTAACACCACGTGACCAGCTACCGATCAGCAATCGTGAGCTCGCACAAACTTCTGGCGTGTTTGATATTCTGCTCGTCCCTCGTGCCGATTCTCGCACGAGTGGAAAATCGGCTCATAAAAGTGAAAAACTCGCACAGTGTACGCCCGGCTTAAGCCTGATTTATGCTTCTCCGTCTGCGTCAATGCGGAGACACGCAACGCCATTATCCGTCCTTGCGTAGGGCTCCGGCAGGCACGCAAGTACGTACGGAGTCGAGCCCACTTTTTCAAACATCCGTCGAACGAGACGGATTACGCAAGCTTGTGATTGGTCAGGACGCCGCTGTTGTTTACAGCGCCGCCGTTGCACCCTCAAAAACATAAAGAGAGCCGAGGATAACTAGCGGCAGACACGGAGAAGCTTGACGAATACCTCACGAAAAAACTCTAAAAATGTGAACGTTTAATTCTCCCGTGATTGGAGGAGTGAAAAGATGCGCAGCAAGCGTTTTATTTGTGGACGGAAATGACAGGAAACGTGGGTTTAGAGGTGGGGAGCGCATGAAGCGGTGGGAGAATGAGAGACAAATATGTCCGTGTTAAAAGTCTCTTATATACACAAAAAACACAATATAAACAAACGATCTTGGACCGATACATGACAGGATACCACAGAACAGCTCTCCGCCCTCTGCTGTCCTGCCGGGCAATTGCTTTGCAACACTCTCCAGGAGACGGAGAAGTATGAGAGCAAAACGCTTCCGTCAATCCGTGCGTGTCTGTCCCTTGCGGAGCTGACGGAGAAGCATAAACCAGGCTTTAGGGCCCGTGATTATCGCTTTGTTGCGCATGTCTCATTGAAAATGAATGGAGGAGAGGCGATGTCGCCTCCCGTGTGTCGAGCCCAGCCGAGAGCTGCTTTAACCGATCACAACAGGTGAGGGTCGCTCATGTATCTCAGAGTTATCTTTCAACAGAAAATTAATAAAACCATTTGTATAAAATTGGTCCAAAAGTTGGAGCCTGTCTGATTCTACAATAGTTTGATATTTTTCACCGTTAGTGGTTTTAATGTTGAGCAGGTGACACATTTTGACCCGTCGCTCACGTCTCCTTTTAAAACATGTTTAAACTGTTCAGAACACAAATCCAGGCTCCGTCTTGTCTGTTGTAATGAAACTTTGTACTGAACGAAGCTTTACATGAAACAATGTTGAAAAGGACCCGATCAATTCGTTTTTTCCCTCAACACTGACGGAGATAACGGTGCAGTGCGCATGGCTCTGGTGTTAATCTGGTTTAATGTTCCTGTTTGCAACAATCTTCACAAGAAGGCAAAACCGTTAAATGGCAGGGTTCACTCTGACCGGATATTTCCTGTATTTGATCACTAATTTTGACGGAGAAACCTCAAGCCTGCAGATGCGCTGACATTTAATCGTTAGGCACATCACGGAGGTAGCGCCCGCCCCTCCCTACACACAAAATCTGCGGCCAGGAGCTCAGTCAGCTCGGCCCAGGCATCCACACACACACAGACAGTAACGGATCTCTCTGTGCTTGCTTCACTGTTGCTCACGTATCTACAGGACTCCCTAGGTTTTCTTCAGCTCGCCTCTTTTTCAGTTCAATATTTAAAGTTACTTTTTTGGTAACGTACGTGCATTTGATAAGACAGAGCTGAAAACGGCTCATCCTGCGTCGGTCACTGCCTCCGCTCCGGTCGGGTTTTTTTTTTTAAATTATTTTAACTCTCCCTCTCTATCTCTCTCACACACACACCTTAATCAACATTAATTTGTTTAACTGTGTGTGGGGAAAAAATCAGTTTAATCAAATGAAAATAAAATGGTTCTAGTATTTCATATTTCCTAGTTCCTACTGCAAGAGTCCAGATGTATTAATTCATGCACTTAAATATTAATGTTCTGATTTTATTGAAACACTTGTTCTGTAATAGTTCCTTTACTATTGTGATCAAAAATATTTAATCTCAATTCTGAGGCTGCTCTATAAATAGTTTTCAAATAAACAATACACATAGCAACTTCTGATCAATCCATATCAATTTCAGATTTAAAATAATGTAATGATGTAAACCACACCCACTAATTTCCAAATAATAAATAAGAGGTGCATTCATCTGTGTATCTCCTTTGATCCACATTAGTGATATTTTCAGCACCAGAACAATGAAGCAAAGAAACTGATTCCTGAGTTTGTTAGTAATTTTATTTATTAGATGCATCTGACCTGTTCTATTTTTCTCTGAAATGAGATCAAACCAGTGCTTCTATGGGTTGTCTCCCCTCTGCACTAGAAAAATGTACTTTATTATAATGTTCACTGTAATGCATCTTGATGTTCTTCACAAATCAATTAAATCAAAAATATTGGTCAGTAATGCCAAATATGTAAATTTGTGTTTCAGTCATTTTTATACTGGCTTAAAAATACTTCATGAAGTCTACTAAGCAGGGGTGTAGAACGTGTTTAATAGGGCCAGCCCAGTAATGACCTTGGACCAAAATAAAGGGGGCAGAAAGTCAAATAAAGGGGGGCAGAAGGAGATGTTTTTCCAGATGCCAAGAAGAATTAAATGCCAAATCCCCCCTGCAAAGTGTGTCACTGAGAGTTTAAAACAAAAATTATTCTTGTGCAAATGTTAGTGTATTCACCTTTAATACTAGTTATTAAAATGCAGCAGTTGCTGGACTGGTGCAGTTCAAAGTGGAGTGCATCAAATAAAACAATATTAACATAAAGGTGAGACGTGTCATAATTTAACCTGAGAATGAGAAGCACAGGAGTGGATCGTTGCCGATATGCGATGGGGTTCGTTGTGCTCTTACTTGGCCTGTGAAGCTCGGGTTGATATAGAGCTGCAGCCCAGCTTGAGATGCGTTTGGCTTGGGACTTGACCTGGAGCCAGGCAGCGAGATCTGGTAGTGTGTACGTTCTGTCTGAACCAGACTGCAGGATACTCCGATTGAGGCAACACTTCACAAAGCTGTCACGGTAAGGGGGGGGGGCATTTTACCCACATGCCATCCACACTGGAGCTCGATCCCATTTGGGTCTTCTAGAGTCTAACATCCCCCCAAGGGATTGTATAGACAGAGCAAAGGTATCAAAACTGTTGTCGCTCATCTTGAGTGCAGGGGAGTTTAGGAGGACACCAAGCTCTGATTGTACGAGCTGCCTTGGATCAAAACATCTTTAGATCTGTCAGATTAATCAACATTTTTTTTGTCTTTTAGCTTGTCCAGAACTTCCACAGCATCATGTCCGGGTAAAGGAGAAGGTTCTGACTGATCAGCAGCTCTCTAACCAGGAGAGGACTTCCAGTTTGGACCAGAAGGAACCAGAACCTCCACTGATCAAAGAGGAACATCAGGAACTCTGTATCCATCAGCATGAAGGACAGTTCATTCTGAAGCAGGAAAATGTTACCTTCATGGTGACTTCTCCTTCTGAAGTAACAGACTGTTGTGAACCAGAACCAGACAGGAACCAACCCTTGTGTCAGAGTTCTACTGAAGCTGAGAACCAAGATCAGGATGGTTGCAGGCATGAAAACTCAGAATCAAACAGCAATGAAGAACTGACACAAAATAAAAGTCGTCAACAAACCAGAGATCCCAGAGACGGTGTAGACGGTCAGAAACTAAAAAGGTACAAGTGGGCTCACCCAGATGAGGGGTTGTTTTCATGCAAAATCTGTGGGAAATCTTTCTGTTACAAGTCTGTTTTAACTCGTCACATGAGAACTCACACAGGTGAGAGACCATTTAGGTGTGAAACGTGTGGTAAATGTTTCTCTCAGAGCACCCACCTGACCTGTCACATGACAACCCACACAGGTCAGAAGCCATTCTCTTGTAGAGTTTGTGGTAAATGTTTCTCTCGGAGGTTTTACTTGATTGATCACATAAGAACTCACACAGGGGAAAAGCCCTTTGCATGTAAGAGCTGTGGTAAAGGTTTCGCTATGAAATGTAGCATGACCAGACACACGAGGACCCATACGGTTGAGAAACCATGCACGTAAAAGTTACGGTAAATGTTTTATTCATAGACTGGACTAGACACGAGGAAACTCTTCACAGGTGAGAAGTCTACCGTGATTGATCTTTAGGACTTTTAAGACATTTTTTTAACTTTGTGTGACAATTCACACTTGAGATTTTATTCAGAAAAAAGATTTTTCCTAAAGTGAAGAAGAAATGAGATTTTGACAACATTTAATGCCAGTTGCCTCTACAATCCGTGATATATTTGCTGTTAGAGCTGTGGCGACGCATCGATGACGTCGACGGCTCAATTCTAAAAATTCGTCGACGTCAGATCCGGTAGTCGACGCACCACGCCCACTTGTTGCATCCCCAGGAGTTTGTAAATAGAGGAGGAATCTGCCTGTTTTTCCTCTAGTTCGCCCTCTTCTCCGCCTTCACTAACATCTCCGCCAAACACAGAAGACCCGGAACAACGTCCGTCCGCTACTAGGTTCCTTTCCTGTTTTGCCCGCCTTCGTCTCCCGGCAACGGACAACAACTTCTGGGGTCAGATGCGCTGCTTCGTCTCTATCGCAGATGTAGAAAATCACCGGGAGCGTTTCTCCCTTCATTAAGGAGCTTCTATCAGACATTAGGAGAGCTGTTTTGGTGGTAGCAGTCTCTCCTCCATGCTGGTCTGTTTGCTGCTGGGTGTTTTTGGTTTATTTAAACTTGGTAACTTGAACTTAACGTTGGTAAAGCTACTGTTAGCATTTTTGCTAACAGCTTCTTGCGTTTGGATAAGCTGTTATGTTTTGGTTTAGAGTTAATCTTTTTTGTGGTGCAGATCTCCCTTTTATTACATTTAGAGTGTTGTGGGTTTTCGGTTTAGTTTAAAATATCACCTTGAGTTTGGTTTAACCGCCCAGTTTAGAATTTGGACCTTTGGAGATCCTTATTTTGGTCCAGAACCCAGTAATCTTTGCCCAGTGGGACATCCCAGGTTATTTGTACTTTTGTTTTAATTTCCCACAGGCAGAATCAGTTTTATTATTCCCAACCTGTGGATGGAAAGATTTAGGTTTTTTTTTTTTGTAAATAAACCTGATCATCATTTTAACTTTTAAGTCTCGTTATTGTCCCTTCCTTTTTGCACACGAGCCAAACTCCCCAGGAAGGGTCGTAACACCACTCGCCTCACGCACATAAGTGACCAAAACAAAGCAGCATGGAGACACTCCGTCTCCAACCAGCTCTCAGGCAGCAGCCTGCACTCCCAAGTTCTACACGTCACCAGAACATAACCAACCGCAACACAATAAAAGCAGTGTTATACAAAATGGAAGGCCTGTAGTGTTTATTCTCTTACAGTAACAACTTATCAGTTTTTTGGAGGAATTTATTTGAGATTTTTTGGTTTTTATTAATTGTGCAATAGAAAAATAATCGCTAGATTAATCATCTAAATAGTCATTAGAATAGTCGACTATTCGATAAAATAATCGTCAGAATAATCGTTTTAAAAATAATCGTTTACCCCCAGCCCTATTTGCTGTTAAACCTCGTGCTGGCGCAGGCAGAAGGCTCTTTCTTCACATACTTGCTGCTACATGGAAGATTTGTATATAAACACTAGATGGAGAAAGCAGGAGTCGAGGGCGTAGTTAAACGGCGGCCATCTTACCTCAGACAGCAGACCCCTCCGCTCTCAATGGTAGCAGCTGGAAGGTGAGTGATCAGCTTAAACAAAAACACTCTTAACTCAATGTAATATTATCAGGTTTACAAGCAGTTTGCCATATTACAAACCTTAGAACACATGGGCTTGAGACGACATACTTACCCAAGTTGAAATTAACACTTTTGCTTTTGAAACTAAATTGTGAACCGTGTGTACCGCCTAGGCTATTTGTGTGTGATTCAGGTTGAGACTACAATCGATATTTTGTATGGTTCTACAAAACCAATAACGATGTTACCACAGCCAAATTTTAGTATGAATGTGTGTGTTTGGGGATTTTTTTGTAATTATGAGCTGTCTAACTTGGTTTAGAGATGACGAGGCTACGCTGGGTGAACTGCTTAGAAAATCAACGTTTATTATTTACCTCGGTGGGAGTCGCTCGTTTTATTTTAAATAAATGAATGCTAAATTGCCCATGATTCTCAAGCGTCTCGGTTTGTTACACAAAACTTAGATTGAGTTATATTGGAACAGGACGTTACTGGATTTGTGTTTGCAGAAATACACTTTTGCTAATTGTGAAGCTTTAGGGTCAACATGCCTGACTTTTGTGCAGCCTACGGATGCTCGAATCGAAGTCGCGACAACGTCGAATCACCTTTCACCTGTAACGGTTGCAAAGAAAACCAATACTTGTACATTATTCAGTCTGTTAATTGTTTTATGTCATTAAAATTATTAGAATTTGCTGTTCCATTGCTGCTGCTGCCTTCTATACATTTGTTTACCTGGTAAATGGTGAATGGCCTGTATTTGATATAGCACCTTAGAGTCCTGGAACCTCCCAGGGCGCTTTACAACACAATCAGTCATTCACCCATTCACACACACATTCACACACTGGTGGTGATGAGCTACGATCTAGCCACAGCTGCCCTGGGGCGCACTGACAGAGGCGAGGCTGCCGAGCACAGGCGCCACCGGTCCCTCCGACCACCACCTGCAGGCAAGTTGGGTTAATTGTCTGGCCCAAGGGCACAACGACAGTGACAGACTGAGTGGGGTTCGAACCCGTAACCTGACAGTTAGCTTGTAAGTGGCTTGTAAAGTATCGCCAATATGCTGTAAACAAGAAATTTCTCCCATTGTTTACCGTCATTCGCAGAATCATGACAAACACGCTCCTTTTCAGGGTGACTGTAGCACAGGAGTTGTGTGCTCGCCTCGAAATCGGAAGGTTGCAGGTTTGAGCCCCACACAGTCTGTCGCTGTCATTGTGTCCTTGGGCAAGACACTTAACCCTGCTGGTGGTGGTCAAAGGGACCGGTGGCGCCAGTGTACGGCAGACTCATCTTCGTCATTGTACCCCAGGGCAGCTGTGGTTACAATGTAGCTCATCACCATCAGTGTGTGAACACACATTGAAATTCCAGTGAAACTAGTCAAAACCAGCCAGTTTGTAGGCTTTTATCACTTTTTTTTAGTTGATTTCACAATAAAATGGTGACAGCTTGCTGCACTGTTGGCTGCACTAACAGACAAGGATGCAAAGTCGACTTGTTTTTTTTTTTCCAAATCACTTTGATGGACACTGAGGACAGATGTAAGCCGCAGAAATCAATCAAACAGACTAGCAGCCCTCGAAGTATCTTTGGATTTGCAGCGAACAAGTTTTTACTGGGTAAGATAAACATTCACATTTGAGATTTTATTCAGAAAAAACGTGTTTGTTACCACCACACCATCGGGCACATCTGGGAGCCCCCGTGAACACGACGTCTCCACACGCCGCTTCCACATAACTCGCTCCAGGAATTATGGTTATAGGCCACGTCAGCAATCCACCTGATGACAGCCCATGAAGAAAGCTCCAGACGAGAAGCCAAAACGGTTGGCAGGTAAGAGAAATTTATGTAAAAATTTCTCTTACTAAAAATCCCTGTGCCTACTAGAGGAAACCTTTTTAGTTTGTGTATTTCATGAGGAAGACGGAGACGGGGATAAATGTGATGTGTTTATATTGCTAATCCTAATGGATGGATGGATGTTTCACCACGGAGGAGGCGCTTTACCGTCCATTGTAGTGAAATACGAGATAATTTTTTTGCAATAATATTGTTCCAATGTAGGATTATGTGTGTTAAAATTATGTTATTTACTTAGTATGATGAGCGTCGCTGTTATGAAATATCATGTCCCATCTTCGCGTGTGAGTAGCACCTGAATCCAGCGACCCCACCAACAACAAAAACTAGTTGGGGTCTGGACTTTTTGTTTTATATCGGCTCCAGTGGAAAGGAAAAAGCTTTTTACCACAGGATGTTATAAATGAATAAATCCAGCGGAATGAATTCCGGAAATGTCGGCAACTTGTTGTATTTCATAAGGAAAACGGGGACGAATGTAATGGGTTTTGAATGGCTGTATAGTTCACCACGGAGAACGTGCGATTCGTCCACTGTAGTGAAATGCGAGATAATTATAACATTATTGCTCCATTGTATGATTATGTGTGTTAAATATACGTTATTTATTTAGTGCAAGTGTCGCCATTCAGAGATCTTGTCTCATCCAAGTGTGAGAGCAGCAGCTGAACCCGGTGACACCACCAGCAACCAAAACTGGTAGGGATCTGGAAATTTTTTTAAATCTGCTTCAGTGTGAAGTGAAACACTGTTTATAACATAATGTTTTAAAGCTAGCGGGGTGATTTTAGGCAAAGCTGCAACTTGTTTACATCGGCGAACAGCCGCAGAGAATTTGAGCTAGCATTTGTAAGTTGGTTAACACTTAACTTTTGTAAATGTCGCTCTCTGATAACTGAACATGGGCTCGGACTAGTAAAATGAAGGCTAAATATCGCAAAAAAACAATTTCAGGCTCTACTTTTTGTTTAGTACTCGTGTGGCTCACTGTTGACATGCTTTTACCAACCAATATGGTAGACCCATGAGATTAGGCAACATAGTATCACGTAGACGCTGGATAAGCGTAACAGTATAAACACCATATTGGATGGGTCTCAGTGTTCACTCTCCATCTAAAATGGCTTGTAAGTCTAGGATTTCCCTCATTTCTTTGAAAAACCTGCCCCTTCTCCCCTCAAAACAAAAAAAACTTTGGATCCATACAATTCACGTGAAACCCCTGCTTGACTTCAAAACCTTTTACTTTTGCAGAAAATCGACAAGTCTGCAGGCAAGTATACACATAGTTGTTAATGCTTGAACTAGAAGGCAAGTTTCCTGAGATGTTCATCACACAAACCTGTCGTTTTAAACGTTACTCTGTGCCAAAACTGAACGGATTCTGTTCTGTATCTCTTCTGCACTTTGTTCAAAAAAGGCCTAACCCTGATCTGTTCTTGACAATCTGTCTGGAAAGCTTGTGCCCTCTAATAAGACAGGATCTTTCTGCTTCATGAGTCTTGAGGCTCAGTGCCTAAGTTTTGTCTAAAAAAAGTACCCTTTGTAGCCTGCCCTCTGTACTGACAGACAAGCGTCATTTGACAGAATATTGTGATTTTAATCATCACTGGAATATCTCCACAGTAGGACAGGGAACTGCTGCTAATATCTGCATAGTACAGATTTTCTGTAATTTTGGTGATTTTGACTGAAACAGTTGAAAAAAAGCCATCACTCTGAGAGGTAAATTTAAAAGAACCAGTACTGCATAAGGTAAGCATCAGTATAAAAAAACTGGGTAAACTGTTTGATCCATTGAGAATATTTTATTTCATGATATTAATAAACTTCTGGACAAAATAGGAAACCATCTCAATGTGAGGGATGTGTAAAAAGTAATGTAAATGTGGGACTGACCTGTGCTAAACACACACTGCCACAACACTCTGAATGTGAAACCTAAGGACAGCGCTTCAGGCTGCAGCTCATCATCAATGATCATGGCCTGGATGCGGCCCTCATCTAAGATAAGTACAACCGCCGGGGTGATGTCTAGACTGTAAAAGCTACAAGGGTTTCTTTTGGGATCAAATGAGTACTTTGTGTCCTGTGCAGACTGAAAAGTGTCTGTATAACTTTTCTATTAAATAAACCTTTTTGTCCAAAGAGTTCAAAGGCAATTTAAGGCTTCTGTCCTGTGTGGACTCTTGTGTGACTGTTTAAATGTTCCTTTCGGCTAAATCTTTGTCCACAAAACTGACAGGCAAAAGACTTCTGTCCAGTGTGGACTCTTATGTGACTGTTTAAATTTGACTTCTGGCTAAAACTTTGTCCACAAACCTCACAGGTAAAAGGCTTCTGTCCTGTGTGGACTCTTATGTGACTGTTTAAATATTTCTTGTGGCAAAATCTTTGTCCACAAATCTCACAGGCAAAAGGCTTCTGTCCTGTGTGGACTCTCATGTGACCATTTAAATGTTCCTTTCGGCTCAACTCTTTTCCACAGAACTCACAAGCAAAAGGCTTCTGGCCTGTGTGAACACCCATGTGACTCTTTAAATAGGTCTTTCGGCCAAATTTTTGTCCACAGATCTCACAAGCAAAAGGTTTCTGTCCTGTGTGGACACTCATATGTGTGTTTAAATATGATTTTTTACTAAACCTTTTTCCACAGACCTCACAACTAAAGGATTTTACTTCTGTCTGGACTCTCCTGCACGAGTCTACATGTTTCTTCACTCCAATACATTTCTTATTAACCAAAAATCCTGAAGACCTCATTGCTGAATGACTTGTCACTCCCACATGTTTCTGGAGAGACCGCTTGTGGAGAAATTGTTCACCACACTCAGAGCAGCTAAAGGATTTGTTGACAGTCTTCACAACTGACTCAGAAGACCTGGTCTCATTCCAGTTCATGTCTCCATCTCCAGTTTCAGGCCCAGAGTCCGACAGCTCAGAGTCTAGATTCACATCATCATCATCCTCTTCATCATCACTAACTTCAGCCTCTGAAGAATTTGATGTCTTTTCTGGGTTCCTGTTAGTTTCAGCTCCACCACCAGTTTCTGCTGTCGTCTGACCAGCCGAGCTGCTGGTCGGAACATTTCTGTCTTCTATTTGTTGCTGATGAAGCTGTGAGAACAGAGGTTTCTCTTTGTCATCCTCACTCTTTATAGAAATTGCAGTGAATGGAAATCTGGTGACATCAGTCTCCTCCTTCAAATGAAACTGCTCTCCCTCCAGACTGGTCCAGAGTTCCTCCTGTTCCTCCTTTATGTGGAGGTGTTCTGGGTCCTGCAATGCCCCATCAACACCCTGTTCTTCAGCAGCTTCTTCTTTAACCAGCACCTCCAGAACATCTGCAGGAAACACAGAAACACATGGTGTGAATTACTAACCACTGTCACTTTATATCTACACACTATATATCCACACATTTATTACGTTAATTTGGTTGTGGTAGGTCTTTCTACAAAATGTTTGAGACATGAAAATTTATATAAGAAATATACATTATGTATAGCAGTTTAAGTGTTTTCTTCTCAAAAAACCAACATCAATATTTTGAAACAACACAAGCTTAAATATTGACAAACAGAAATATTTTCTTTCTTCAGGAAATCAACCTTCTGTATTAGGGCTGTCGCGGTTGAGGAATTCCCCCTGCGGTGATTCAGGGTGGCTTAATATTGCGGTGTGCGATATTATTGCAGCCCTTTTTTTTATTGCAGTACTATCTAAACATAATGCTTACACATTTAAAAAAGGTTAAAAATTGCCGTGCCTTCTTTTATAACACTTTACTGAATGCAGATCAAAGGGCAGTAACAACACAGATCGCAGTAACGTTTGTTTCTCCGACAGTCGGAGTCCGACTGAACTTAAAAACAACAAAATTCAGGAGAAGGTTAAACTTTTAAATGCAAATTTGGTTGCAGCATCTAACAAATAAGAAACAAGTCCCCATTGTGTTTAGTTGTTTAAAATCAAGCATAAAAAATTACATGTACCGGGCGCGGGGCACTATAATTTCACTTTCACTTTCACACACACGAATGACGGTGATTTATAGCTCGGTCACGTCCTTGTTGCCCATAAGGAAAACCAGCATGTTAACCATATACGCTTTGAGAGAGGATCTGAGAGGGGTGGCAACATTTCCAGCAACACTGAAAACCCTCTCGGATGGTGCGCTCGTTGCACTAACGCACACGTACTTGCGTGCGACTCTGGCGAGCAAAGGGAATCTCTCCCGGTTGTTGCTCCACCATGTCAGGGGGGGTTCTTTAGGGTGGATGCATTCCTCCTGCAGGTAGCGCGTGAGCTCCAGCTCGGCTCAAACTCTCTTCGGGACGGCTGCAGAAGCAGTGCTTGCCCGGGACTTAAGCAGGTCTCCGAGCGTTTATTATTGGCTGTGTCTCAATTCAGGGTCTGCATCCTTCGAAGGACCCAGCCCACCCGGCCGACGTGGGCTGCGTCCTCCGTCGGCCGGGTAGACCGGATGTTAACGGCTGTGAATTTGGACAGGCCTAGCCTTCATGAACTCCCTCCGCGAACGTTCCGTCGCCTAGCAACCGTGGAACCGCTGGGCAGAAGGGAGAAGGAACTTTAAACGATGGAGCTCGACGTTTTATTTAGCTTTTTAACCCCCAGAGATCCAAATTTAGAAAACAACTGCAAAATCTTTTTTTAACCTTTCACATGTTGTTCTAGGAGGCCAGATAAACGGGCCTATTTACACATTTTAACAGCCAATAGTGTTGCAGAACTGAACAATAGGACCTATTAGCAATGTAAATGTGGTTTTAAAAAGAAAAAAAATGGGGAAGGTTTATTCTTGTAGACTTAAATCTGATGTTGTAATGTTACAACCGTGGGTCTCTGGGGGTTAATCATTTCCTTGACTGTTGGAGAGCTAATTCAGAGAAAATACTTTCGACAAGCTGAGCCTGAGCAAAGATGTGATAATAGTTTAGTTTTTAATACTTTCTAAGGGTCTTAATTTGACCAAAACCGATTTATCACCTTTTAAGACGCTTCAAGGCCCAGCGGATACCCTGTAATATTAAACAATTCTCATTTGTAAACAAAAATAAAATTCAAGAGTTTAATGCAGAACTGATTTTATTTAGATATTTCTTTTATATGTACATGTTTAATCTTTATTAACCATTTTTTTCTAGCAAAGTAAAAAGCTGTCAAAGTTATTCCTTCTCTCCTGTTTCCTCTGCAGCCTCATGTCCTCCCTGATCAGCTCCAGAAGCTGGTCATCGCTGGCACCTTCCCCTGGATGCCCATTTTCTCCAGAATAGTCTTAACAAACATGTAAGAAAAAGAAACAGGAAGAGAAAAGAGGACAACGGGTTATTCCTTTCATGTTTTCGCAGAAAAAATAAACTCAAACGAGTTTTTAAAATATGAGATGTTATTGTACCTCCATGCCACAGCCGCCGAATACTTTGCTCCGGTGATCATGTGGTCCATCTCCGCCCTAAGCTTAATACATTCCCTGGTTTTCTCTTTTGTTCCTAAAATACAAACTTCTATTAAAATCAGGGGGAAAACGTAGCGGGAGAAGTACGACACCGAGCGCGGCCGAACATACGAGCCGAGACCACAATACAAGCACTTTTACTGTAACATTTTTAACTAAAATAACGTTCATGTATCACAAAAAGTCCTTAACCTAACAGTTTTCAAGTTTATACTTACATTTATATGCGCAATCCTCTCCGACAGCTCCCGCTTCGCTGTCCGCCATTGTTTTTAAGTTTTTCTGCCGACGGCCCTCAAGGCATCTTGGGAAATGCTACCTATTGAAGGATACACCCGACCCATCCTTCATTCAGGCGAAAAGAAGGCCGCATTCGTCGACCGCATTTGAAGGAGTCTTCGAATTGGGACAGGCCTAGTCGCGGCGCTGTGACGTAACCGGCCGACGAATCCGGCCGACGTAGGATGCAGACCCTGAATTGAGACACAGCCATTATTTTTTTGCCGCTGGTGGCAGCTCTGTCGCGGCTAAGGACTCTGGCTGCGCAGCAGCTGACGTACTGAAAACCAAAGTGCTCCCAAAGGAGCGAAGTAACATTTAGTTTTGATACCAGTGCAGCCATCCTTCTCAACATGCATCATTGAGTTGAATCAATTTCAGTAATTGCGGTGGCCCATGATGCAGCGCGGTGGGCTTCTTCATATTGCGATATTTCATTTTTGCGGTTACCGCGACAGCCCTAACTCGTAGCCTTGTTCAGGTTCATCCAACCATTATGTATTTTTTAGAAACAATAATCTGTCCACATTGGCTGCTGAAAGGACATAAAGACAAAGTTAGCATCACAGCCATTATTAACATCAGCAAAGAGAAAATAAAGGGAACAAAGCCAAATGTGCAGCTTTGTCAGTTGAAGAATTGGGCTTCACGACTTCTTTAAATTAACATCTGAGACGAAAACATGTCAGAGTTGATGCAATGGAAGAAAATAAACACGCTAAATACAGTGGTCCTTCACTAGAGCTCGGATCACTTTTTGTGACTTTGCTGTTTCGCTGAGTTTGTTATGGTACAATTTTACACCGTATCTTTGCATTGTGTTCAACTGCTGATTGACTCGATACAATTGAGAAATCTCCCCCATGTCGTGTATCCTGCGCTTGCCAAATTTAGCACGTCTGTTTAAGAATGTTCTCCCACAGTGAAAAACAGCACAAACCCATAACTATGTTCCTCACTCGAAAAAGGACAACTGTGTGGAAAAGATGTCCTTTTTTGTATTTTGATGCCTAATAATTATTCTGGACAAATATTTTGCACCGTTAAGCTCATTTTACACTGTTGACACCAGCTCAGTGACCTAGTGGTAGAGTGTCCGCCCTGAGACTGGGAGATCAGGGGTTCGACTCCTGGTCGGGTCATACCAAAGACTTTGAAAAAATGGGACCCAATGCCTCCCTGCTTAACACTCAGCATTAAGGGGTTGGATTGGGGGGTTAAACCACCAAATGGTTCCTGAGCGCGGCTGTGTCTGCAGCTCACCGCTCCCCCAGGGGATGGGTCAAATGCGGAGAACAAATTTCGCACACACATCAGTGTGTGTGACAGCTGATGGGACTTTGACTGACTGTGGTCAGGCGCAATAAAAAAAGATTGCAGTCAACTGCACAATTATCTGGTGTTTTCCTTGTTAATTCAAATTTGTATGGGTGAAAGTAATAGCTATATAAAATTATTTACAAAAACCGATTAATGGATTCATTGTAAAAATAATCAACAGATTAATCGATTATGAACATGATGGTTAGTTGCAGCTCTAAACCTATCTCTTTTCTATTGCACTGCTTGTCTATCGATAGATAAATATCATCAGAATCAGAATGAATTTTATTGCCAGCGCTCAGATCAGATCAGAGCATAGGAACTTGACTCCATAGTACAACCTGACCAAGGTTACACACACACACATATAGACAGGACAGATACAGGCAGACCACGGGAGCAGCCATGACGGCTTGACTTAATGAGTCAATCATTGATTTAATGAGTCCAGCCCTATCCTCAACCGTGTAATGTCTCCTCTCAACTAAGCATGTTGAATCAGTGCCGCCGGCTCGAAAACCCAAAAGTGTAATTTCCCTATCAAAATAAATTAGCTCATATAAATTACAAATATTCATAAGACATAAATAGGCTATCATCATGTCAAATCTTAGAAAAAAATAAATAAATAAAAATTAAGACTTAAAATTGTGGTTGACTGAATTTTTAAAATGTTTTTTTCTGATCACAAATGGTCATTGAGTTTTTCATGCAGACAGAACATGAAAATAGTCTCCTACACCTATCTCCTGCATTAGCTTCTGATAGAAAATAGATGGTAAAACTTAAGGATTCAAAAATCCTGACAGCTCTATGTCACACTGTGAACTAGCGTTCCTGAAAGAATTTTTTGACATAGCACCTCTCAAGATAAGAATTACAAGGCACTTCATAAGAACTATTATAATTAAAAAATGAAGAAAAAAAAACATCAGAATAACAGATATACATTGGGTGGATATCAAAAGTTGCAAAATGCTTGAAATTTTTGAAAATAAATAAATAAATAAGTAAGCACAGCAGTTAAAAATATAGAATAGAAAGAATCACCAGCATGAAAAGAAGGAAGTGACTAAGTATCAACCAAAGGTCGCACCAAAGCAGCTTGAACAGGTGAGTTTTTAGCCGCTTTTTAAAGGGGTCCACTGAGTTCACTGATCTCAGGGGGAGAGAGTTCCTGAGTCTGGGGGCCACAGCAGCAAATGATCTGTCACCTTTGGTCTTTAGCCTGGTGCTGCACAACCAGTAGGCTTTGGTCACTGGACGTGTACTTTGATATACACAGAGTAGCAAAAGCTCGTGAAGTAAAAACTTCATAATTACATGCTACTTTATGTTGGTCTATCACAAAAATAAACCAAAAAAAACATTTAAGTGTGTGGTTGTAAGTTTGTCAAAATGTATAAAACTTCAGTGGTTATGAATACTTGCAGGGCACTGTGTGTGTGTGTGTGTGATCTTTATGAAGCCAGACAATGACTATTGTTGGTACAGCACAAATATTTTTTTTGCCAGATAGTGAATTAAGACATTTGTTGGATAACCCTAAAGAAATGGTGAAAATATTTTCCACACTATTTACTAAGGTGTTTTAAACATTTGGTAATTTAGTTGTTTCAATTCAATATACTTGTTTCTATCTGTTTAATTTAGGTTTTCTCAATCAATATTCTTTGTGACTATTTGGCCAACAGTGATTAACATTGTATCACTCGTTTCACATCAGTATAATTTTCACTAATATTTAAAGGTTCCAACTGGATTTTCACGGGTCAAGATACCCTTTTAGGGCGTTTAGGTCAGCTCTACCAGTCGAGGTGGGGTAATTGTGTTTACTTTGGTGCTGTTTGTGTGGAGCCAATCACTTCTTTGGCCCTGCTTCTGTTTTTTGTGCCTGTTCTGTCGAAGCACCATACCTTGTCAGATTGGCCAGTCTGACAGGACCAGGTATGTCAGACTGACATAGTTGTAATCCTACCCTGCACCCTAACCCCAGTGACAACATACAGTCAGAGGAGCATACCATCAGATAACGTGCATTATCTGCCAGTATGCCCCTCTGACTGGTGCGGTGCCATGATACAACACCGGCTGCACACCCCCGCCTTTGGACAGATTAGTCGGCTGAAGTTATGTCACTGTCATGACTAGAGGGAGCCTCTATTTGGTGTGGGTAAAATCAGGCAGCAGAGTGATTCATTGGCAATCTGGTTGCAGGACTGTGCACATTATTAGAATACCTTTTCATGTTTTCATGGTATGATGTCATTTCCTGTCCTGTTTACAAATATTTACTTCATATTTTATGGATTTGTTTAATTTATTATTGAGAAGCACAATTTCAAACTGTCAAGTGTTCATTTTGGTATTTTCCGATACTTATTGTTATTAAAACAATTATAAACATAGTTGTATTGATCCAAAGGTTGAAATGCGAATTGTTCATATTTTACAGTTCCAAGTAGGTGTAGTTGATATTTATTTCACAGAAGATGAAAACCATTGCGTCAGAAGAGAAATATATATTTTAGTTGACTAAATTTAAAACAAATTGGATGACTAAATTGTGGCTAAAATTAAAGAATGCCAAAAGACGAAAACTAAATTTAAATGTATTGTCAAAATTAACACACACACTAACTCTATTAGAAAAATGATATAGAAAACTATAGCAGGGCTATTGGATGAATAGCTATTGTTGTGTACCTGTATCCATGTTGTCCAGATCCAGATGATGACTCAGTCCCAGATCCTGAAGTGGTAGCAGGTCTGCTTTAGCCGTGTTTAGCTAACAGCTGCAATAGAAACAAAGCAGCTGATGACTTTTCCGTCGGAGAGTGTGAGCAGGATGGATCAGAGAGCGAGCAGCGATCCTGCATCATGACCAACTCAGATGAGCGAGTCTGATAGAGGGAACCTCTTCAATCTGATTAAAGCAGCAAAACGAGCGCGTTTCTCAGAGAGGCCAAAGGAACAGCAGCAGATCCAGAGGGCAGGAAGTCTAGAGAAAAGCTTTTCTCACCCACAACCTGATTCTGGAGCTCCGATTGTCACGAAGACCGCAGAATATCTTCTCCGGTTCTGGAAAGAACTCCACCAAGTTGTTAAGGAAGAGAAGAAAGTTTCCACAGCCTGGTGATGGTTTACAGCGCTGCTAACTTCTGGGCAGGAGACTCTTCTTCTCCATCTGTAGCTGCGCTACCGCCACCTACCGGTTTGAGGGCGTATCAGCAAATCCTTCCACCTGTCACCTCCGACTCCTCATTACCCAGAATCCTCAACACCAGCCCACCACATTCTTGTCTTTTCCTGTCCCTCTCGCTGCTTCTTTGCTCAGCTGAAGTGTGCGTGTGTGTGTATGTGTAGGTGGGGAAGTGTCACCTAAAAACCAGACAAATAAGACGTATATTCATTGGGTCTAGGTCAAACCTTACTTGTGTAAGCCTATAGAAATCAGACTTGCTTATCATGCTGGCAAAACATGCAAATAAAACAGATTTGTGGGGTGATGGTGGTACAGGAGGAAAGTGCTCGCCCCGTAATCGGGAGGTTGCAGGTTCGAGCCCCGCTCAGTTTATCGCTGTCATTAAGTCTTTGGGCAAGACACTTAACCCTCATTGCCCACTGGTGGTGGTGGTCAGAGGGAATGGCGCCAGTGCTCGGCAGCCTCGCCTCTGTCAGTGCGCCCCAGGGCAGCTGTGGCTACTTCGTAACTCATCCCTACCAGGGTGTGAATAGGTGAATGGCTGACTGGTTTGTAAAGTGCCTTGGGGGGGTCTCAGGACGCTAGAAGGCGCTATATCAAATACAGGCATTTTACCATTTAATCTTTAAACTTTTAGCCCTGGTTTCGCCTTATTTTAAATAAAAAATAGGTTTCAAAGCATTAGAAGAAATGTTTAGATTAATCAGAAATGAGTTAAATTTGCTTCAGCACCCACAAGAAGAAGCTGCTCATTGTCACATCTGCTGCTTGTCAGAGTTCAGGACCATGGACAGCGTCATCTCCTGCTTACTGGAAACCAGCAACCAGGGCTAACCCTAACCCTGCTCAGGTCCCTCATCACCACCTGAGAGCATTTAATGCTTGTTTCTGCTATTTAAAAAGATCACACCAAGATTAAAGCATTACAAAGTTTGTTTATTTGCACTGAAAGAAATCCCTAGGGGCATTTATTCATTAGGAATATAATATCAGTGAAAAAAACAAAACAGCGTAGACCTGGCAGACCCAAACGCATAGTGAGGGTCTGCTGGGAACGCCTGGCAGAAGCTGTCAAGACGGTCTTCAACTCCCACCTCCGGCAGAGCTTTGACCAAGTCCCGAGAGCAGTGGGGGACATTGGCTCCGAGTGGGCCTTGTTCCACACTGTGATTGTTGAGGTGGCTGTTGCTAGCTGTGGTCGCAAGGTGGCCTGTGCCAGTCGTGGTGGTAACCCCCGTACCCGCTGGTGGACACCAGAGGTCCGAGGAGCCATCAGGCTGCAGAAGGAGACCTACAGGGCGTGGCTGGTCTGTGGGTCTCTGGAGGCAGCAGACAGGTACTGGATAGCCAAGCGGGGTGCAGCAGTGGCAGTTGCCGAGGCAAAATCTCGGGCATGGGAGGAGTTTGCTGAGGCCATGGAGAAAGACTATCGATCGGCTCCAAAGAGGTTCTGGCAAACTGTCCGGCGCCTCAGGAGAGGAAGGCAGCAACTCGCTCACACTGCTTACATTGGGGATGGGGAGCTGCTGACGTCAACTGGGGATATAGTCGGACGGTGGAAGGAATAATTTGAGGAGCTCCTAAATCCCACCTACGCGCATTCCGAGGAGGAACCAGAGCCGGGAGACCTGGGGATGGACTGTCCAATATCGGGGGCAGAAGTTGCTGAGGTAGTCAAACAACTACACAGCGGCGGAGCCCCGGGGGCAGATGAGATTCGTCCTGTGTATCTCAAGGCTATGGATGTTGTAGGGCTGTCGTGGTTGGCACGTCTCTGCAACATTGCGTGGTCATCGGAGGTAGTTCCTGTGGAGTGGCAGACCGGGGTGGTGGTCCCCATCTTTAAGAAGGGTGACCTGAGGGTGTGTTCCAACTATAGGGGGATCACACTCCTCAGCCTCCCTGGAAAGGTCCACTCCAAGGTACTGGAGAGGAGGGTCCGATCGATAGTTGAATCTCAGATTGAGGAGGAGCAATGTGGTTTTCGTCCTGGCTGTGGAACTGTGGACCAGCTCTATACCCTTGCAAGGGTGATGGAGGGGGCATGGGAGTTTGCCCAAACAATCCACATGGGTTTTGTGGATTTGGAGAAGGCTTATGAACGTGTCCCCAGGGGCACCCTGTGGGGGACGCTCCAGGAGTATAGGGTGGGTGGCTTTCTGTTAAGGGCCATTCAGTCCCTTTACCAGAGGAGCGAGAGTTTGATCCACATAGCCGGTAGTAAGTCGGACCTGTTCCCTGTGACGGTTGGACTCCGCCAGGGCTGCCCTTTGTCACCGGTTCTGTTCATTACTTTTATGGACAGAATTTCTAGGCGCAGCCGTGGTGTGGAGTGTGTTGAGTTTGGTGGCAGGAAAATCTCGCCTCTGCTTTTTGCGGATGATGTGGTCCTCCTAGCTTTATCCAGCTCTGACCTTCAGCTCTTGTTGGGTAGGTTAGCGGCCGAGTGTGAAGCGGCTGGGATGAGGATCAGCACCTCCAAATCTGAGACCATGGTTCTCGACCGGAAAAGGGTGGATTGCCAACTCCGGGTCGGGGGAGAGGTCCTACCTCAAGTGGAGGAGTTTAAGTATCTCGAGGTCTTGTTCACGAGTGAGGGTAGGAGGGATCTGGAGATCGACAGGCAGATTGGTTCAGCGTCTGCAGCGATGCGGACGCTGAGCTGATCTGTCGTAGTGAAGAGGGAGCTGAGCCAGAAAGCCAGGCTCTCGATTTACCGGTCGATCTACGTCCCAATCCTCACCTATGGTCATGAGCTTTGGGTAATGACCAAAAGAACGAGATCGCGGATACAAGCAGCCGAAATGAGTTTCCTCAGTAGGGTGGCCGGGCTCAGCCTTAGAGATAGGGTGAGGAACTCAGACATTCGGGAGGAACTCGGAGTAGAACCGCTGCTCCTCCGGATCGAAAGGAGTCAGTTGAGGTGGTTTGGGCATCTGGTCAGGATGCCTCCTGGACGCCTCCCTGGGGAGGTGTTTCAGGCATGTCTTGCCGGCAGGAGGCCCCCGGGTCGACCCAAGACATGTTGGAGAGGTTACATCTCCAATCTGGTCCGGGAACGCCTTGGGGTCCTGCCGGAGGAGCTGGTGGGGGATAGGATGGTCTGGAGCTCCCTAGTTGGGATGCTGCCCCCGCGACCTGGAACCAGATAAGCGGAGGAAGACGACGACGACAAATTAAGCAGACTTCTTGGATGATCTCTTAGTGCAATCAGTACCATAGCTTGCCTATTTTGTCCATATAATTCCATGATTAACATCCAACATGAAAACACAAAAGACACAACTAAAGTTCAGTTAAAATGGTCGAACATCTATTAAAGAGAGGCCGAGGCTAGCTAGCTAGCTGCTAGTGGTAGAATGAAAGGTAGGTAACATTCTGTATAATTAATGAGCATCAGACCCACGTGACCACAGAGCTAGCTCCGTGGAAAGGCCTCAGTAGATCCTCGGTCTGGCCTGGAAACTGTTCCAGGATTTTGAGCTTCTGTGTTTGTGTATTCTTTTTTTGATATTTTTTGTGCAATTGTTGGACAAAATGACTTGCTGTGGCATTAATTGCACTAATAGAGTGTCCAAGGAGTCTCCCCTTCATTTTTTTTGGTAAGTAAAATTATATTTATGTATTTTACGTCACTGCCGAGCTGAGCTTAGATTTTAACATGTACTGTTTAACCATGAAATTTAAATGTAATAGGGTAAAACCCAGTGCATTTAACATAATGCTGCACTTTAGAAAATGGGTTGAAATATAACATGTTGGTGAAGTTGGGTTCCGACTATCGGCTTGTGGAGCTCTCGGGAGACCTCGGTTTTCCACCTGTTTCTCCCCTCCCCGCAGCTCGGCGCATCTCTGTCTGATCGCGGCTTCTGTCTGCTGTGCGGGCTGCCGGCTTTCAGCAGCTTTCGGGAGACCTCTGTGTTCCACCCGGTTTTACCCAGCGGTCAGCCCGGCGTATCTCTGACTCAGAAGCTCTGATGTTGTGCACAGTTAACTCCGGTTGTAGCTAGGTTGCTACCTCCGTTAGCTTAGCTACCACCTCTGCGTTAGCTTTGGGTTAGCTTGTAGCTAGTTCGACCGGGTGTCGTCAGTTGATCCCAGCCTTACAGCCCCACCCTCAGCTCCACCTTTCTTACCTTTTGTGGAATTGTCTGGGCTTGATGGAACCTGTGACACGGTCAAAATGGCGGTGGTGGCCACCTCCCTTTTTGGCACAAAAACGTGTTATTGAAGCCTATGGAAATGAATTGTCCAGTATATATGTCGATGGGTAGCACTGATGCTCATTTTACCTGCCAATCAAATATGATAATTCATAATTTCAAGAACTTAACACCTAAATGGGAAAGTTACAACAAAAAAAAATCACCCCCCTCAGAATGGTCATGACTGTAAACTAGATCTATTAAGCCTAAAATAATTTTCTTAACCAGACTGTTAAAAATAACTTCAGAAATAATCATGTTATCATGGGAGTCAATGAAGGAAGGCAATAGAGAAACATTCCTTTTTAGTGTTGTACACAGAACATCAGTCTCTGAGGGGCTTGTTGTCTTTACAGTGCTGTTTATTTTATCAATCTTTTGCACTTTATTTTATTCTCAACTTCTCAAAAATATAATTTTACACAAAGACATTTTCTGTCAATTTGAACTTCTTTTGATTTTAGTCTGTCATCAATCCTAATGTGTTCATTCAATGAGTAATTTTTATGGGTGTGTGTGTTGGAACTTCAAGAGGCATGAAACAAACATTTTAAGCAGACTGTTTTTCAAATTTGCAATAGCAGCTTTAATGCATTGCTTAAGTATCAAAATTTGATGACTGATCAAGGGCAGACAAAATTTGATCAGAACATACTTGATTATTAATAATATCTTGTAATATTTCACAAAGCAGCAATAAATTAAATAAAACATACATGTTCCATTCTGAAATGTGTATAAAGGTCAAGTTCTTCAAAGGCCAGTTTTAGAATCCCACTCCCACCAAATTTCTGACTGCTACCACCCAATACTAAAATATTTGATTCCACCCCTCCACAGACCCATTTATTGATGAAAAATAACATTTAGACTTGAGAAATATTTTTATGCATTGTATTTCTGCTAGTAAAAATAGCTGTTGATAACTTACTTTTTAATTATCACTAGTAAGAGTACGATTACGACTGGGATCTTTGTTGCTATGAAAAATAGGAATTAAAAGGTGTGAATGAAAATTAAATGTTAAAATGGCTTGACACAGTAAACCTGGGTCTGTTTTCAAGCATCTGTACGAACCGTGTCACAGGCAAAAAGTTTCTGTTCTCCATGCACTTTTTTGTGGCAGTTTAAATTTGACTTACTGGAAAATTGTCGTTCACAAAGCTCACATGCAAATGGCCTCTGTCCTGTGCGAGCTAATAAGTGTCTCTTTAAACTTTCCTTTCGTCTAAATCTTTTTTCACAGTGAGTACAAGCAAAAGGTTTCTGTCCTGTGTGGATTTTCATGTGATTGTTTAAATAAATCTTTACGCTAAATCTTTGTCCACAAATCTCACAGGAAAAAGGCTTCTGTCCTGTGTGGGCTTTCGTGTGTCTATTTAAAGTTGTCTTATGGCTAAATCTTTGTCCACAGAGCTCACAGGCATATGGTTTCTGTCCTGTGTGGACGCGCATGTGACTGTTTAAATGTTCCTTCCGACTAAATCTTTGTCCACAAAGCTCACAGGCATATGGTTTCTGTCCTGCGTGGACATTCAAGTGACTTTTTAAATTAGTCTTTCGGCTAAATTTTTGTCCACAAAGCCCACAAGCAAAAGGTTTCAGTCCTGTGTGGACACTCGTGTGACTGCTTAAATTAGATTTTGTACGAAAGCTTTTTCCACAGTCATCACAACTAAATGATTTTAGTTCTGTCTGGACTTCTCTGCATGAGTCTACATGTCGCTTCGCTCTAACACGTTTCTTATTAACCAAACCATCTGAAGGCCTTATTGCTGAATGACTTGGCACTCTCGCATGTTCCTGGAGAAACCACTTACTGAGAAACTGTTTTCCACAACAGAAGGACTTGCTAACAATCTTAACATCTGACTTAGAGGACCTGTTCTCATTCCAGTCCATGTCTGCATCTCCATTTTCAGGCCCACAGTCTGACAGCTCAAAGTCTAGATTCACACCATCATCATCCTTTTCTTCATCTTCACTCATTTCAGTCTCTGAAGAATCAGATGTCTGTTCTAGAGGGTTTAGATCCAAGTTCCTGCTAGTTTCTCCTTCTCCAACAGTTTTTGCTGTCATCTGGTCACCTGAGCTGCTGGTTGGAACATCGCTGTCTTCGATTTGCTGCTGACGAAGCGGTGAGAACAGAGGTTTCTCTTCATCATCCTCACACTTTATAGAAACTGCAGTGAATGCAAACACGGCGGCATCAGTCTCCTCCTTCAAATGGAGCTGTTCTCCCTCTAAACGGGTCCAGAATTCCTCCTTTTCCTCCTTTATTTGGAAGTGTTCTGGGTCCATCTGGTGCACAGTCGCACTCCATTCTTCAGGAACATCTTTCACTGCCACCTTCTGTTGAGCACCTGTGGGAAACACAGAAACACACAATGTGAATTACCAACACCGTAACCACACAGGTAACAGTTGTATTTTTACTTAAAGTAAAAACAGAGAAAACAGGAAATCGTTTTGAATTGAGTGTCTTTTCTGGGGATGACAAAGGCGAGGACTTTGGCAGTATGATCCCGGCTACAGAAGCTGGCACTTGGAATGTCACCTCTCTGATGGGGAAGGACCCTGAGTTGGTGTGCGAGATTGAGAGGTGGGATTTTATTTTATTTTTTACAGTGCCGTGTCATGATTAGGGCATTGAGAATGTTTAAACAAGAGAAAAAAGTGTGAAAATGTTCATTCCTGTGTGAGAAAAGTGCAGAAAGTGTGTAAACAGGGGTTATATAGCCTTAAAACAGTTATTACAATTTTTAAAAATAATGCTGGCTACTTTGCAGATTTCACCTTTTGCAGGTTTTTTTTTTTTTTTTACGTAGCCCGCACGATTAACGTGGGACCACCGTACTGGACTTCTGCGCTGGTAATGGATTGTCGATAATGAACACCGTGTTTCTGCCATAAAGGTGTCCATATGTGCTCTTGGCACCAGGATACTTTAGGCTGCAGCCCGATGATCGACTTTGTTGTCGTCTCATCTGATCTGCGTCTGCATGCCTTTGACACTTTGTTGAAGAAGGGGCGGAGCTGTTAACTGACCACTACTTGGTGGTAAATTGGCTTTAATGATTGTGGAGGATACCGGTCAGACCTGGCAGCCCCAACTGTATTGTGAGGGTCTGCTGGGAATGTCTGGCAGAGTCTCCTGTCAAAAGGAGCTTCAATTCTCACCTCCAACAGAACTTCCAAAACGAGGTGCATTGAGACGAGTGGGCCATGTTAGGTGCCTCCATTGAAGGAGCGGCCGACCAGAGCTGCGGCTGCTGGGATGTCGGACCTAGTTGTGGTGGCAACATCCAAACCCGCTGGTTGACATTGGCCGCTAGGTATGCTGTCAAGCTGAAGAAAGAGTCCTATCTGGTCTTTTTGGTCTGTGGGACTCTAAAGGCAGCTGATGGGCACCAGCAGTCCAAGCAGAATGCGGCGTGGGTGGTCACTAGGGCTGCCACGATTAGTGAACTCGTCAAGACGACGTCGACAAATAAAGTAGTCGACTATTAATTTGCTCGGGCATCTGGTCAGGATGCCTCCTAGACGCTGCCCAGGTGAAGTTTTCCAGGAACGTCTAATCGGGAGGAGGCCGAAAGGGAGACCAAGGACACGTTGGAGCGACTTTGTCTCTCACCTGACCAGGGAATGCCTTGGGATTCCCCCGGAAGAGCTGGCCCAAGTGGCTGGGGAGAGGGAAGTCTGGTCCTCTCGACTTTGGCTGCTGCCCTCGCGACTCAACTCCAGATAAACAGAAGAAAATAGATGGATGGACTTTTAATTTAATAGTCTACGCGTTGTTTATTTTATAAACTTTTTTTTATCTCGCCTGCTGCGGCACGTTTGGCGGTTGCTTCCTGCCTCTCTGCTCAGCCGCCGCTTACTTTAGCTCCGATGCGCATGCACAGTAGTCGCCATCCAGATCAGCCTTCGTCACCAGAGAAAAAAAAAACATGGCGAGTCGGCAACATAGCTCAAACGTAATTGGGAGCATTATACAAAGACAAAAGAAAGGCACGTAGAGTACAAACTCTGCTAAGTGAAACTCTCCTTTCATGGGAGTACACTGGCAATGCACGAGCACCTTAAGAGGACCCACGTCATGGCGGAGAACAAACAGTCGCCTCGGTAAGTTTACCTCTTGCTAGCTGCTAACATCAACAGAGAGTTACTTGTATTTATAGGAGTAGCAACACCAGTAGCAGCGGTGATTTTATTACCTTCAGAGCATGTTTGTATGTCACGTATTTTTGCTCTAATCACAAACGCTAATGATTCATTTCATCCCACTACGTTACAGTATTAATAAAAGGGCTCCTCTTCAGTGGACGAGTTTGTTACGTGCACGCCTCAGCAAGCGAACGTCCTGACCGAGGCCGTTGTGAGCATGTTGGTCACCAGACTCCTGTCCATGGTCGGTGATCAAGGTTTTAAAGAGATGATCAAGCAGCTCAACCCAGGATACGATAACTACGTACCAGGCTGATCCCATTTCACCACCATAATGGAAAAGACATATGAAACAACCTTTAAGGTGGGTGTGTGTGTGTGTGTGTGTGTGTTTCTCTCTGGACACACAAATAAAACATTAGAATATAATACATTTTATGATAAGATAAAAAGGTTGCTGACTGAGCAATCAAGAAACTAATATTTTTAAAGCATAAAACATTTTCTTTGCGTTAAATCTTAACCTACTTTATTTGATATAACAGAATTATTAATCTGATAAATAAACTGACTTTAATGTCTTTTATCTTTACGGTAAACAGACCCTCAGAGCTGTTGAGGGTCCCCGACCTCTGACGTGCGGACCAGCCGTGCTACAGAGGCGTACCTTGGTGTGTTCTGCCATTTCCTGAGTTAAGATTGGAATATGAAGCACTTCAACCTTGGCATCATGCCTCTTGTGAACACAAGTCATTATGTGTCCATCTTATTTTTGTTTTAATAAAAGAGCCATAAACCATTATGCTACATAATTGGCGAGCCTCCATCTGACTGTAGCATTTGTATTGACGGGTTACAAAGTTATTTAAAAGTTGTTTGACAAGCAATCATCTTGTCTTTATTATTAGAAGGCACATAGCTGATCACACTTCAGACTAGAAGCTCATTTTCTGGGTGATAGTAAAATCCTATCTGCATTGTAGGATCCACTTTATTCATGAAAGAATAAAGTTATGCTTAAACCAAGCACAGCTCTTCCTATTGAAAAACAAAACAAAACAAAGTTTGATCCAAGATGGCTGACTTCAAAATGGCCACCATGGTCACCACCAAGCCCCCACAATGCGGCTCAAAAATTGAAGCAATCCCGGAAGTACCAAAAATTGCAGTTCCACCCTCATCCACTAGGGGCTGGTGTCAGAAGTGAGCAAATCCTCATTGACTCCCATGTTATAAATACCAATTTCACAGCAGAAATAAACATGTTTACAGCCTGGTACCAGAACACGTTTTTTGTTTAAATGATCTAGTTTACACTCATGACAACTCTGAGGGGGGTGATTTTTTTTCTCACTCTTCTGTTTAAGTGTATTAAAAGCCTAAAATTCTGTATAATTAATGAGCATCAGACCCACGTGACCACAGAGCTAGCTCCGTGGAAAGGCCTCAGTAGAGCCTCGGTCTGACCTGTAAACTGCTCCGGGATTTTGAGTCTCTGTGTTTGTGTTTTCTTTTTTGGATATTATTTGTGCAATTGTTGGACAAAATGACTTGATGTGGCATTAATTGCACTAATAGAGCGTCCAAGGAGTCTCCACTTCATTTCTTGGTAAGTAAAATTATATTTATGTATTTTAGGTCACTGCCGAGCTGAGCTTAGATTTTAACATGTACTGTTTAATCAGAATCAGAATCAGAATAGGTTTATTGCCATTGTCAGTGAACAAACAATTCACAAACTAGGAACTTGCTTCGGTACTAATGTGCTACATATAACATGAATAATAAGATTAAAAATATAATAAAATATAATAAAAAAAAACTAGAATAAAACTTTCAGCGATAAAAAAGGCAGGTAATGGTAATATGGCCGATAACGTGACGTTGTGTCGAGTACAGAAGACGAGCATGGTTGTGTGTTTATAAGCTATTCACAAGTCTAACGGCAGATGGAAAGAAACTGTTCTTATGGCGGGAGGTTCTGGTCCGGATGGACCGTAACCTCCTGCCTGAGGGAAGCGGCTCAAAAAGTCTGTGACCCGGGTGAGAAGGGTCAGCTGCTATCCGACCTGCACGCCCCAGAGTTCTGGAGATGTACAGGTCCTGGAGAGATGGAAGGCTCTTAACCATGAAATTTAAATGTAATAGGGTAAAACCCAGTGCATTTAACATAATGCTGCACTTTAGAAAATGGGTTGAAATATAGCATGTTGGTGGAGCTGGGTTCCGACTCGGGAGACCTCGGTTTTCCACCCGTTCTCCCCTCCCTGCAGCTCGGCGCATCTCTGTCTGATCGCGGCTTCTGTCTGCTGCGCGGGCTGCCGGCTTGTGGAGCTCTGGGATGGAAACCTTTCCACCCGGTTCTCCCCAGCGGCAGCTCTGTTCATCTCAGATCACAGCGGCGCTTGTCTGCTATGCAGCTGCCGGTGTTGTGCCAAAGTAGTTACCCCCGTCAAAAATTATTTCCTTTCGGTTTACACTTTGTTTTTGTTGGAGTTGCTATCACGAAATAGTTTATTTGCAAAATAAGTCACAGTAGAACTAATAACTACAGAAACTTTGGAGAACATTACACGTTAAATTAAGAAGCCTAAAAAAAGAAAAGTTTCTCTAGTTATTAGTTATACTGTGACTTATTTTGCAAATAAACTATTTCGTGATAGCAACACCAATGTGCATTATTGATGGGGGGCACACATTTTGGCAGCCGAGGCCACACAGCCCGATAAAATATGTATCCCTCCTTAACTTTTGCTGTGAAGAAACACTCTGCAACGTTACTGTAGTTATTGGTTGTACTGTGATTTATTTTTCAAATAAACTATTTCGTGATAGCAACGCCAACAAAAACAAAGTGTAAACCGAGTGTAAATTCACCGGAGAGCGACGTGTTTCCATGATCACGTCTGGTTTTACAGTATTATAGTATCGCTACCGTGAATGGGGAAACAATTTTTGACGGGGGTAACCACTTTGGCACAACACCGGCTTGTGGAGCTCTCAGAGACCTCTGTGTTCCACCCGGTTTTACCCAGCGGTCAGCCCGGCGTATCTCTGACTCAGAAGCTCTGGTGTTGTGCACAGTTAACTCCGGTTGTAGCTAGGTTGATACCTCCGTTAGCTTAGCTCCCACCTCCGCGTTAGCTTTGGGTTAGCTTCAGGTTAGCTTGTAGCTAGTTCGACTGGGTGTCGTCAGTTGATCCCAGCCTTACAGCCCCACCCTCAGCTCCACCTCTCTTCCCTTTTGTGGAATTGTCTAGGCTTGAAGGAACCTGTGACACGGTCAAAATGGCGGTGGTGGCCACCTCCCATTTCAGCTCGAAAACTTATTGGAGCCTATGGAAACCCATTGTCCAATAATTGTATGTCGATGGTCAACACCCATCTTGAAGCAGTGTTTCCCGTACATAGGCGTAGCAGTGGCGGGCCGCCACGGCTGAAATCTCAGTGCCATGCCTACAAGATCCCAAGTTTTATTGATTTTTTTTTAGCAGTTTCCCGAAGAAGCAGCGGGAACTACTCTGTTGTTGCTTGTGATCACAGCCGGCAGACAGCTAGGAGGAGGAGGCAGGGCAGGGTGGTTACAGCTAGGGATGAGCCGGATACTCATTTCAGACTAGTATCCGGTACGGATAAAGCATTTTTGACGAATACGAGCATGAAACGTGTAAAACTCGTAAATTTCTGTAATTGTGCTGAAGGAAAATCCTCATTGGGTAACGGACTGTCTTCACGCTCTGTGATTGGCCAGTCACATAGAGCGCCCGCCCCTCCCTACACACAAAATCTGCAGCCAGGAGCTCAGTCAGCTCGGCCCAGGCATCCACACACACACAGACAGTAACGGATCTCTCTGTGCTTGCTTCACTGTTGCTCACGTTTCTACAGGACTCCCTAGGTTTTCTTTAGCTCGCCTCTTTTTCAGTTCAATATTTAAAGTTACTTTTTTCGTAACTTACTGTACGTGGTGCATTTGACAAGACAGAGCTGAAAACGGCTCGTCCTGCGTCGGTCACTGCCTCCGCTCCGGTCGGGTTTTTTAAAATTATTTTAACTGTCCCTCTCTATCTCTCACACACACACAAACCTTAGTCAACATTAATTTGTTTAACTGTGTGGGAAAAACGCCAACAGCGTTAGGAAAAAAATCAGTTTAATCAAATTAAAATAAAAAAAAATTAAAAAGTTGTGTCTGGTTCTAGTATTTCATATTTCCTAGTTCCTACTGCAGGAGTTCAGATGTATTAATTCATGCACGTAAACATTAATGTTCTGATTTTATTGAAAAATGTGTTCTGTAATAGTTCCTTTACTATTGTGATAAAAAAAACTTACCGGTAATCTCAATTCTGAGGCTGCTCTGTAAATAGTTTTCAAATAAACAATACACATAGCAACTTCTGATCAATCCATATCAATTTCAGATTTAAAATAATGTATTGATGTAAACCATACCCACTAATTTCCAAATAATAAATAAGAGGTGCATTCATCTGTGTTTGATCCGCATTAGTGATGTTTCAGTTTGTTAGTAATTTTATTTATTAGGTGCATCTGACCTGTTCTATTTTTCTCTGAAATGAGATCAAATCAGTGCTTCTATGGGTTGTCTCCTCTCTGCACTAGAAAAATGTACTTTATTATAATGTTCACTGTAATGCATCTTGATGTTCTTAACAAATAAATTAAATCAAAGATATTGGTCAGTAATGCCAAATATGTAAATTTGTGTTTCAGTCATTTTTATACTGGCTTAAAAATACTTCATGAAGTCTACTAAGCAGGGGTGTAGAACGTGTTTAATAGGGCCAGCCCAGTAATGGTCTTGGACCAAAATAAAGGGGGCAGAAAGTCAAATAAAGGGGGGCAACAGGAGATGTTTTTCCAGATGCCAAGAAAAAAAAATGCCTAACCCCCCCTGCAAAGTGTGTCACTGAGAATTTAAAACAAAAATTATTCTTGTGCAAATGTTAGTGTATTCACCTTTAATACTAGTTATTAAAATGCAGCAGTTGCTGGATTGGTGCAGTTCAAAGTGGAGTGCATCAAATAAAACAATATTAACAGTTTAGTTAGTTTGATCCAAGATGGCCGACTTAAAAATGGCCACCATGGTCACCACCCATCTTGAAGTTTGCCCCTCACATAGGCCGTGTTCGAGTTGAGCAGCGCCTCGCCTGGAAAACAGACGAGAGCAGACGGAAGCAGCAGGGGGAGTGGCTGAAAGCCAGTCGGACACAATTTTCCTGCTCGGGAGTGACGATGGATGAAGATATCGCGTTAGCGTTCACACTTGTTTAATTTTGAATTTTAATCCTGGTGCCTGTTAGCAGCTGAAACACATCCTCATGTGCTTGTGGATATCGTATATATTGTATATGAAGACATGACTGTAATAATAAGTAAAGGTTATCAGCTGTAGGTTTAGTGTGCTCATAGGAAACGAGACAAAAGAACACAAAACACATTTCTCTTTTTGACCTATATAGTTATCATCAACATAACATGATTTACAGAATGCACGTGACCAATTAACATCTCATGTTCTACCACCGGATGTTTGGATCAAAATATGAACCAATCAGATCTTAGATCAGGTGAGAGCCAGGCGTTTCCTGTCATCTAGGTTTTGCAGCCGGTGGAGAGCAACTGCAGCGCCTTGCTCCAAAATCTGCGGCCGCCTTGATCTCACGAGGTTATCGTTACGTAGGCATGACGTCAGAGCAAGTCGGCGTCAAGTCGGACACAAATCTAACCGGCATGCACTGCTCACCGATCACCGCTGGTCTAATCTGCGCAGAACTGCCTTATCTCGAACACAGCCATATACTAATGTGCCACAAACAGGACGAAAATATCACCAACCATTCCCATTTTATTAAGGTGTATCCATCTAAATGGCCCATCCTGTAGATGTGGACACACACACACACACACACACACACACACACACACACACACACACACACACAAAGTAGTTGTGTACCTGTATCCATGTTGTCCAGATCCAGATGATGACAGTCCCAGATCCTGAAGTGGTAGCAGGTCTGCTTTAGCCGTGTTTAGCTAACAGCTGCAATAGAAACAAAGCAGCTGATGAAGTTCTGAGGCTTTTCCGTCGGAGAGTGTGAGCAGGATGGATCAGAGAGCGATCCTGCATCATGACCAACTCAGATGACCGAGTCTGATAAAGGGAACCTCTTCCATCTGATGAAAGCAGCAAAAAGAGCGCAGAACACAGAATATTTTCTCTGGTTTTGGAAGGAACTCACCAAGTTGTTGAGGAGATAGAAGTTTCCATAGCCTGGTGATGGTTTACAGCGCCGCTTCCGCCCCTTCTTTCCTCGGCACGTGAAAGCGTCGTGAAACGACCTCGAAACGTACTACGCGCCAATTAGCCGCCGTTATAGGGGATGAGTTCCTTTCCACCAGCAGCTAAGTGCAGCAGCTCCGAGTCTATTTTGACGCGCTACGCTTACCAAACACGCAGGTAAGCAGCAGGGCCTGTTGTCTCTCCATGTAAGATCGGGTCTGACTCTAAACAGTGTAGAACATCCGGAATTTTTCTAAATAAAGGTCACGTTCAGTACGTCATTTCCTGTGAACTTCTGTAACCGATGTTAACAGAACAGAAAATAACCCACAAAATTTTTGATGCACGCAGCTGTCTTTCTTCTTGTTTATTATTGCGTGTGCGCGTCTGAAATCACGTGTGGTGTCTCTCCCGTGATTGCATGACGTCATGGGGTCAGCTGTGGGTTATGGCAAGCGGCTCGGATCACAATTCGTCCACTTTTGAGAACGTGTGGTTATTTAACAGCATGTAAATCGCCGTCTTTAAACAAACAACGCCGAAAAAAGAGGCGGAAATCCCTGTATTGTACGCAGTCTTTATGTCGTCTTTCAGAGCGCCGTAAAAAACCGTTTTTTCTTGTCATTGAACGCCACAATGAGGCACTTCTACGTGTGGCGCAAAAGACGCCGTTTTTCTCTTATTATGCAGGCCACTCCTAAAAGTTTTCTCAGCCATTTATTTTAAACTCCAATCGCCCAATCCACGAAGAGAAAATACAGACAGTACTACTTCATCCTAGATGTTATTTCCTGCTTTCCTGAAGATGCTACTTTATGCTTCAATTCACCAAAATTACCTCAGCTATTATACTGATTGTTGCATTGGCTCATGTTAAACATAATTTTATTACTGCAACTTGCATTGATATTAATAAAATGAAGACACGGACACAATCTATTCTTATTAAATAATGTAAGACCAAGCTCCCATAATACTGGTATGAAAATGAAGCCAACACGGAAGTGACAAAGCTGCAGTTCTACCCTCATCCGCTAGGGGCTGGTGCCAGAAGCGAGCAAGTCCTCATTGACTCCCATGTTAAAAATACCAATTTCACAGCAGAAATACACGTTTACAGCCTGGTACCAAAACATGTTTTAGGTTTAATAGAGTTTACACTCATGACAACTCTGAGGGGGGTGAATTTTCTTCTCACTCTTCTGTTTAAGTGTATTAAATGCCTAAAATTCTGAATAATTAATGAGCATCAGACCCACGTGACCGCAGAGCTAGCTCCGGGGAAAGGCCTCAGTCTGAGCCTCGCCCTCGCCTGAAAACTGTTCGGTCATTTTCAGTCTCTCAACTTAGACCATTAGTTGTGCAGTTTGTGCGTTCTTTTTGGATATTGTTTGTGCAATTGTTGGACAAAATGACTTGCCGTGGTATTAATTGCACTATAGAGCGTCCAAAGAGTCGCCACTTCATTTTTTTTGGTAAGTAAAATTATATTTATGTCAACCATTTTAGGTCACTGCCGCTCTTTTCGTGATTGGGCGCTATATAAATAAACTTGAATTGAATAGTGAGTAAGATTCAACAGCTCACAACAAAATCAGCCTGAACAAACCTTAACTAGATTATTTTAAATAAAGTACCTCAAACAAAGTTTGTGATATGTGAAACCTTTATTTATTAGTTCAGAAAACACACATTTCAGAATTTTTTATCCATCTGGTCTAGCTCAAAACTACAACACTCTTCAAACTTGGACTAGACAATTCTGCGTTAACAGCAAAATCAGTTGGTAATTTGTAAACTCTTTAGTATATTTGTGAAAGTTCAAAGAAGACAACTTTTTTCAATTATTTATTGTGAGTTTGGATTATCATATTATCAACATATTTTACAGTACTTTAAGTTGATGTTTGTAAACAGTAGGTTTATTTGAAGAGTTCTGACTGATCACCCATGAAATAAAGCATTTTATAGTTAGAGCAGATTCACGCTCCTGTTAAGCTGCCGGTCAAATTGACCCATTTTAAATAAAAAAAGTAGTTGAAAGATATTTTTTCAGTATGAAATCAACTCATACAATAAAAATGTTAACCTGTAAAATAAGTGGGAGATTGAATGTGTTGTCCGGAACCTTTTCTGTTCCTCTGGGTAAACTCCACCCACAGAAAGGGTTCTCATATAGGCAAACTGCACAAACACCGAGTGGGCACTCAGTAGAGTGGTGATGGGAATTCCGGCTCTTTTTAGAGAGCCGGTTCTTTTTAGCCTAGTGAACTAGACCAAATTCTTGCTTTGCAAAGCTTGCCAGGCTAGGTTCTTCTGGCTCAGCTCACCAAAAAGAGCCGGCTCTTTCGGCTCCCAAGTGGCTCCTCAGATTTTCTGTTGCAGAGTACATTTATAAGCAAAATAATGCAAAACTATATGTAAAATGATTTACTAATGTAAAAAAAATGCTATATATCAAATATTTATCATTTCTATGGATTTAATAACTGAACACTTTAAGAAATCTCCACTTTCCGACTGCTGGCGCACATTTTCTCACCGTCTTCGTCGCAATCTCCTCCCTCTCGCTTAACTTTTTCCTCCTCCTCATTCCCTCTTGTCTCCCTCCACCCGCATGTGATCCTCCCTCTTCCCCGACCCTACTGCTCCGTGTGTGGACAGTCTGGACACGCAGTTACATATGTTGACCAATCGCCTGTAGCTTTCACCAAAGCAAGAGGGGAGGGGACGGCGCCCAATGACGAGCCGGCTCCCGTCGTTCACTTCAAAGAGCCGGCTCTTAGAGCCGGTTCGTTCGCAACCGACACATCACTACAGTAGAGGAAGAGCAAAACATATAAAGATAGTCTCCAAAGGGGGTCCTACAACATTACACTCTGCAGTTTTTACAAAATGAGCAGCATAGATGACAGCCCAAGAATCTCTGGACCTCATCTTTGATCATGACAGTAAAACAGAGGAGGATGTGTCAAGATTTAGGCAAGGCAGCGTTGTTTCTATAGCACTTCTGAATTCGATTATTCTGATAATGAGCAATATGAGGAAGCTGCTAGTCATATTATGTTTATGTTTATTTATTTAGCAGACACTTTTATCCAAAGTGACTTACAATTTATAACCTATAGGGCATGTTGTGATCTGTGGGGGAAACCGGAGTACACGGAGGAAACCCACGCATGCATGGGGAGAACACGCAACTCCACGCAGAAAGGCCACAGCCGAGTTTCGACCCTGCGACCTTCGTGCTGCGAGGCAACATTGCTAACCACTGCGCCACCATGCAGCCCAAGCAAGTCATTTTTAAATGTGCAAAAGTAATTTGTACAAAACACACTAATGACATGTCCCTCAAGTGCTGTGTAGACACATGCACCTTGTTCATTTTCACCTAATCATTCTTGTGTATTTCTGGTTCTATGCATAGTTTTTACTGTCACAACATATGATGTCATTTGTGTTCTGTGGAGTTCATTATGCCAATCCATATATTTTTGTTTTGTTATTTTGTTCCAAAACAGTACCTATATAAAGTTTACTTTCAATACAAATTATCTTGAGTCATTAGTTTTGATTTTTAGTCAGCAAGTCAATTTGACCCAGAACAGAAGAGATGTTGCATATTACTCTATTAACATGCAAACTCAATTTATGTAAAACAATTGCAATATTTTTGACAAAAGGATTATTTCTCAGATGATAATCATGCACCAACATGTATAATAGTTGCAGCCATGCCCACCACCCTAAAAGAAACTCTTATACAATTCACATGAACATATTTGGCTTCAAAAACAGCAATTTTCACCAAACAGCAACAAGTTTACAGATATGTAAAAAGACTTTCATCTGACTGTATAACGGTTTCTTGTGAATGAACCTTCGTCCACAAACCTCACAGGCAATTTAGGCTTTTTGTTCTGCATGGATTCTTATGTGACTGTTTAAACGTTCCTTACGGTTAAATCTTTGTCCACAAACCTCACAAGCAAAAGGCATTTGTCCTGTATGGACTGTTATGTGACTGTTTAAACGTTCCTTACGGCTAAATCTTTGTCCACAAAGTTCACAGGCAAAAGGCTTCTCTCCTGTGTGGACTTTTATATGACTGTTTAAATTTGACTTTTGGCTAAACCTTCGTCCACAAATCTCACACGCAAAAGGCTTCTCTCCCGTGTGGATTTTTATATGACTGTTTAAATATTTCTTTTGACAAAATCTTTGCCCACAAATCTCACAGGCAAAAGGCTTCTGTCCTGTGTGGTCTCTTATGTGACTGTTTAAATGTTCCTTTTGGCTAAATCTTTGCCCACAAATCTCACAGGCAAACTGCTTGTGACCTGTGTGGTCTCTTATGTGACTGTTTAAATGTTTCTTTTGGCTAAATCTTTGTCCACAAATCTCACAGGCAAAAGGCTTCTGTCCTGTGAGAACACACATGTGACCGTTTATAATACTCTCTTGGCTTAATCTTTTTCCACAAACCTTGCAAGCAAAAAGCTTTTGTCCAGTGTGAACACACATGTGACCGTTTATAATATTCTCTTGGCTTAATCTTTTTCCACAAACCTCACAAGCAAAAGGTTTCTGTCCTGTGTGGGCTTTTATGTGCTTGTGTAAATATTCCTTTCGGGTAAATCTTTGTTCACAAAGCTCACAGGAAAAAGGCTTCTCTCCTGTGTGGACAATCACGTGAGTGTTTAAATGTTCTTTTCGTCTAAATGTTTGTCCACAAAACTCACAGGCAAAAGGCTTCTGTCCTGTGTGGACACTCATGTGACTGTTTAAATATGCCTTTAATCTAAATGTTTGTCCACAGAGATCACAAGCAAAAGGTTTCTGTCCTGTGTGGATACTCATGTGACTGTTTAAATTAGATTTTTTATTAAATCTTTTTCCGCAGTCATCACACATGAAAAATTTTAGTTCTGTCTGGACTTTCCTGAAAGAGTCTACATGTTGCTTTACACATTTCGTGTTACGCAAAAAGCCTGAAGACCTCATTGCTGAATGACTTGTCAGTCTCACATGTTCCTTGAGAGACTGTTTGTGCAGAAATTGTTCACCACACTCGGGGCAGCTAAAGGATTTGTTGACAGTCTTAACTTCCGACTCAGACGACACGTTCTCTTTCCAGTCATTGTCTCCGTCCCCAGAGTCTGACAACTCAGAATCTAGATTCAAATCATCCTCCTCTTTATCATCTTCACTAACTTCAGTCTCTGAAGAATCGGAGGTTTGTTCATGAGGGTTCATATCTGGGTGGCTGCTAATTTCTGCTCCACCAGTTTTTGCTTTCATGAGGCAAGCTGAGCTGCTGGTTGGGACATCTGTGTCTTCTATTTGCTGCTGAAGATGTGAGAACAAAGGTTTCTCTTCATCATTCTCAATCTTTATAGAAACAGCAGTGAATGGAAACCCGGCGGCACCAGTCTCCTCCTTTAAATTGAGCTGCTCTCCTTCCAGACTGGTCCAGAGTTCCTCCTCTTCCTTCTTTATGTGGAGGTGTTCTGGGTCCCGCTGATACACATCAGCACTCTGTTCTTCAGTAACTTCTTCTTTAACCAGCACCACCAGATGAGCATCTGTAGGGAACATAGAAATACCCGATTTATATTCACAGCTGAAAAATGGCTTTGAACTAGAACTCCCTTAATTCCATTAACAGTCCTTTTGACAGCCTTCTGGCCATCACAAAACAGTATGTGTTTGATTTAACAAGTTAATCACTGTTTACACTAATACACATTACAATAAAATACATATTAATAGGGTTGAACGATCTATCGTTTTTGGACCAAAATTGCGATTTCAAATAGCACGATCACGTGACCGTCAAAGCTGCGTTTTTTTGTGGTTTTGACTGATCCAGGATCAGTTGTGTAACTCTTTTTTTTTTTTTACATCCGGGGTTTTTCCCATGTGTTATGGCGGCGGCGAAGGCCAGCGCGGGAGAGGGGTTGGGGTGTACCATCTAGAGCCGAGCCCAACTTCACAACTGCATGTTCAGGTTATTTTCCCTGTTTTATGCTTCCACATACAACGCTGCTAGAGCCATGGATATGTAAACCTATTAATAAGCTATATTTGTTTTCCAAACCTTGAAAAGAAGTCTCCCTATTGCAGAGGTAGAAAATAATTAGACTTATCTGCGTTACTGTCATTGAGTAGCCTTTTTTGTGTATTTATACTGTTTTAAGTCATTTGTAAGGTCTGTACTTTTACTTGTGTGATTTTTTAAAAGCGCTGTATGTCGCTACATTTTTAATCATGTCCATTACAGAGTAAAAATATATATTTATTGTCCTAATGCATTCAATGCGCTTCACTGCATCAGAGCATTACGAGTTACACCTGCATGGGCACCACATCTAACTTGTGGGGAATGTGGGTGCACAGTTCTTGTTAAGAGTACATTAAACACCCAAACTTTTCCTGCAGCTTTGCTCAAAAACACACTGGTCCCTCTGATGCACTCTCCGTTTACCCCCTCTCCCGTTACTGGTGTTACATCAGTGATCTACTTGGTTCTGTAGACTTCCATCTTTAAAATGCATTTCCTCCAGCTGCAGGCGGATATGCAGAAATTGTGATTTTTACTTTTTTTATTTGTTCTTTATTTAACCAGAAAGTCTCACTGAGCTTAAAAACCTAATTTTCACGGGAGTCCTCAGCAAGAGGCACCACAAGATACGGTCACAAAATTTCTCAACTATACAGATACACAATATACAAAACTATAGAAGGCAGTTACAACACAGGGCTCTCAGTCTGGTTTAAGTGTATTCAAGTAGATACGCTTGGTTAAGTTCCAGTTTTCCTGCAACATGCTTAATGAAGAAGTAGCAGGGTAAACAAAAGTACTTTGGCTGATCATCTGCACACAGACTGAGATTTTTCTCTGAGATTAAGTTACAGGTACTAGTGCAAGCGTGGTCCTGTAAATTAAATGAAGCGTTCTCTGGGTCTGCAGCTGTATAGTATTGTGGAATTAATGGGGGGGGGGGGGGGGGGGGTGTCTCTTATTTCTGGGTTAAAGTAATAGCTCAAGAAGTTAACCTACAGTGGGTACGGAAAGTATTCAGACACCCGACAATTTTCCACTCTGTTATATTGCAGCCATTTGCTAAAATTAATTACATTTATAGGTTTTCCCAGCACTGTACACACTTGACAGACACAGAATTTCAGAAAATGCAGATTTATACAAAAAAAAAAAAACTGAAATATAACATGGTCCTAAGTACTAAGACCCTTTGCTCAGTATTCAGTAGAAGTACCATTTTGAGCTAATACAGCCATGAGTCTTCTTGGTAAAGATGCAACAAGTGTCTTACACCTGGATTTGGGGATCAATGGTGGACAGACAATTTTAGGTCTCTCCAGAGATGCTCAATTGGGTTTAAGTCAGGGCTCTGGCTGGGCCATTCAACGACATTCAGGGTTGCTGTGAAGCCACTCCTTCGTTATTTTAGCTGTGTGCTTAGGGTCATTGTCATGTTGGAAGGTAAACCTTTGGCCCAGACTGAGGTCCTGAGCACTCTGGAGAAGGTTCTTGTCCAGGATATCCCTGGACTTGTCCGCATTCATCGTTCCCTCGATTGCAACCAGTCGTCCTGACTCAGCAGCTGAAAAACACTACCCCCATATGTCTTGCACTGATGAGACGCTTCCAACGGGCCACTCTGTCATGACTGGTGGAAGGCTACAGTGATGGTTGACTTTCTACAACTTTCTCCCATTTCCTGACTGCATTTCTGGAGCTCATCCACAGTGATTTTTGGGTTCTTCTTTACCTCACTCATCAAGGCTCTTCTACGCTGGTAGCTCCATTTGGCCGGATGGCCTGCTCTGAGAAAGATTCTGGTCATCCCAAACATCTTCCACTTAAGGATTATGGAGGCCACTGTGCTCCTAGGAACCTTAAGTGCAGCAGAGATGTTTTTGTAACCTTGGCCAGATTCGTTCCTTGCCATTATTGTGTCTCTGAGCTCTTCAGGCATTTCCTTTGACCCCATGATTCTCATTTGCTCTGACATGCGTTGTGAGCTGTAAGGTCCTATATAGACAGGAGTGTGGCTTTCCTAATCAAGTCCAATCAGTACAATCAAATGCAGCTGGAAGCCGATGAAGTTGTAGGACCATCTCAAGGATGATCAGGAGAAATGGAAAGCACCCGAGTTAAATATACGAGTGTCACAAAGGGTCTGAATACTTAGGACCATGTGATATTTCAGTTTGTCTTTTTTTAATAACTCTGCATACATTTCTAAAAGTCTGTTTTTTGTCTATATGGGGTGCTGTGTGTACATTAATGAGGGAAAAATTCATGTAATTGATTTTAGCAAATGGCTGCAAAACAATGAGTGAAAATTTGACAGGGATCTGAATACTTTCTGTACCCACTGTATATATACACTCAACAAAAATATAAATGCAACACCTTTGTTTCTACTCCGATTTTTCATGAGATGGGACTTAAAGATCTAAAATTCATTCCAGATACACAATATTACCATTTCTCTCAAACATTGTTCACAAATCAGTCTAAATGTGTGATAGTGAGCACCTGTGCTTTGCTGAGATAATCCATCCCACCTCACAGGTGTGCCACATCAAGATGCTGATCTGACATCGTGAGTAGTGCACAGGTGTACCTTATACTGCCCACAATAAAAGGCCACCCTGGAATGTGCAGTTTTTTGCTTTATTGGGGGTCTGGGGACTCAGAACCGGCCAGTATCTGGTGTGACCACCATTTGCCTCATGCAGTGCAACACATCTTCTTCGCATAGAGTTTATCAGATTGTCAATTGTGGCCTGTGGAATGTTGGTCCACTCCTCTTCAATGGCTGTGCGAAGTTGTTGGATATTAGTGGGAACTGGTACACGCTGTTGTATACACAGGTCAAGCACATCCCAAACATGCTCAACGGGTGACATGTCTGGTGAGTACGCTGGCTATGCAAGAACTGGGACATTTTCAGCTTCCAAGAATTGTGTACAGATCCTTGCAACATGGGGCCGTGCATCATCTTGCTGAAACATGATGTGATGTTCATGGATGTATGGCACAACAATGGACCTCAGGATGTCATCATGGTATCTCTGTGCATTCAAAATGCCATCAATAAAATGCACCCGTGTTCTTCGTCCATAACAGATGCCTGCCCATACCATAACCCCACCACCGCCACCATGGGCCACTCGATCCACAACATTGACATCAGCAAAGCACTCACCCACGACGCCACACACGCCGTCTGTCATCTGCCCTGAACAATGTAAACCGAGATTCATCCGTGAAGAGAACACCTCTCCAACGTGCCAGACGCCATCGAATGTGAGCATTTGCCCAATCAAGTCTGTTACGGCGACGAGCTGGAGTCAGGTCAAGACTCTGATGAGGACGACGAGCATGCAGTTGAGCATCCCTGAGACGTTTCTGACAGTTTGTGCAGAAATTGTTTGGTTATGCAAACCAATTGTTTCAGCAGCTGTCTTAGTGGCTGGTCTCAGACGATCTTGGAGGTGAACCTGCTGGATGTGGAGGTCCTGGGCTGGTGTGGTTACACGTCGTCTGCGGTTGTGAGGCCGGTTGGATGCACTGCCATATTCTCTGAAACGCCTTTGGAGACGGCTTATGGTGGAGAAATGAACATTCAATGCACAAGCAACAGATCTGGTTGACATTCCTGCTGTCAGCATGCCAATTGCACACTCCCTCAATGCTTCTACATTGACAATGACAAGACAGCAAGAAGTTGGTTGACGCTCTGAGGAAGACTGAAAGAAATACAGTTGAAACTGTCGGCGGGTATAACGTCTCCAGGGACGAAATTTTGATTTCAGAAGTGGGGGGGGGACACAGCAGGCTTGTGCGGATTTGGGGTGGGGGGTGTTATGTAAAGACCCCTTGACACGTCACGTGCCCATCTCAATAATTTTTCCATCCTTATTGAAGTGCAGTTTTGGCTGTTGACAATGGATAGGCCATTGTATTTATTGTTTTGGGTCTTTTTTTTATTGTTTTTGGTGCAACATTTTCTAACAGGGAGTGAGATTCCTTTTTTATTTAATTTTTGTTTGTTATTTTTATTCATTTGGAAATTCTGGTTCTGGACATTTCAATGTTAAATGAAGGTTCCTTTGTTGCATTTTAAAGGGTGTACTTGCATTATTATGATATATTAACATTATATTAGTGGTTATTTTGGTCTAGATAATGTTGACAATATCGTTTATCATCAACAATTTGTTGGACAAAATATCGTCCAGCAAAATGTGTTACTTTCCCAGGCCTAGTCAAAAGTATAAAAATTATTTATACATAAACGGTCCCTCCTGAGATCTGGCCGTTTGTTCATTTGCTGTGTTAGAGGACATGCTGAACTAATGTTTTACACATGATCATCACCCTAACATTTGAGTGTATAAAAACATATTAAATATGTTTTTCCCCTTAAAAGTGTTTAAACAGTTGTTGCATTTCAACACACAAAAAATAAATGGAAAAAATAAGATAAATCTAATGAAAAGTGTATATCTTTGACATTAAGCTTAAAAAAATCTGTTGACGATGATGATACTGTTCATTTTTCAGAGCTTTTTAATGTGAACATATACATTGCAATAGATAAGTTTACAATAAAGTTAAATGATAAGAGTTTTGAAGTTACACTTCTACTACTACTAGTAATAATAATTATGATGATAATAGTAATAATAAAAAAAATAATTATTATAATAATACGAATAAATTGTGTCTGAGGAGTCAGTTATGTGGAGATTAGTTTGTAAAAGTTAGTTTTGAGTATGTGTGTGAAGGAGGAGGTGAGTCTGAGCTTAATGCAGGGGTGTCACATGTTCCAACTTACGTTTTGACTTTGAAAGAAGTCTCTTATATCCACTTTTCGTTTTCTTGACATGCTGCCTCCTGGCTGTGCCTAACTACCAAAGACTCACAAATGAACACTTATTCAAATGTTATGTAATGGAAGCTGAGCTGAGCTCTGATATTACACAGCGTCTAGTTGACGGTGACTCAGTACCGGTGTTCCCTAGCGGCTCCAAACTAGCAAATCAACGTGAGCACGTTCTGTTTACAACTTGAGTGACAGCAGCAACAGCCAATAATACGTTAGCAAGTATCAGCAGAGCCAATAGATTAGCTTTTGGGCGGGTCTAATAGGAAACCGGTTTCCGTTTCGGTCCTAGTGCTCAACCAAATCCATTTAATGGGGCGTAACATTGTTTTCGGACGGAAAAAAGTGCAGGGGACCAAAACTGCCTTTTGAAAAAGTGGGGGGGGCATGTCCCACCCGTCCCCCCCCCCAAAATTACGTCCCAGAACGTCTCTGAAACTTACTGAACTTACCTTTTTGACTTTTACTGTATGTAAAAATGAAATGATCAGAATAGAGAATTCAATGATTTTTATTTAATGTCTGAATTCATGTCTTCACTAGTATTTAATCACTTGTGCATGGACAGGTATTTTGGCATGCAAGTGTTGAAGAAAAACATGTCACACGTTTTTCATCTCATTCATTACAACGCTATCTCTGTATATGAGTTGCACAAAGATGTCATTATGGGCACAGATAACAGAATCACACCACTGCATACCGGTGATCAATAACTGGCCCTGAACTTGCCAAAAAATAACAGAGGCTCTCTTTCAGTTTGTGTAAGCCTTGTGTCACTTTGAGGAATTTGCAGTCTGCATAGCTTTGTGCATTTAGGCATTTAATTTCTACTAGCCCAAAAGATGCAAATATATAAGCCCATCAGGAGACGCACCCAGCCAAGATGCATCTGGATGGACCACAAGCCCACACTTGGTCAGGTTCAGATTTTTTAGAACTGCATAGTCCTTTAAGGCGCCCTTTTCCATTGCCATTCCCCTCTTCATGTGTGCCGTTTGTCTTGTCCCTCGAATTATCCTTTCTGCCAAACTCTCTGCAGTCCCAGGACCTCTTACATGGCTCACCTCTCTGAAATGCGAGGCAGTCACTCTTTCTTTCCTGAGCGAATGCCAATCTGGTGTAGCACTTTGGCATCTCGTTGCCTCCTCAATGAGGTGTGACTGTGGCAAGGTCACAGAAAGTGAGCTCATGTGTAGCTGTTCTTGGTGTGTTGGCACAAATGAACATTCAGTTGGGTTCAGACGGTAACCTTCTAGTGGCACACTTGGGAGTGGAGGTGCATCCTCATGCATGACAACACTGTCAGATGGAGGTATGGGTTGTTGATACGACAGTACACTGCCAGCTTGTACCTTCCCAAAGAGGGAGTCCACAAGTGGCTTGTCAGCTGAAATGTTCATTGTGCAGATGAGTGGAAGGGATTCTGCTGTCATTCCAGCGTAGGCAGGTCCAGGATTGAGTGTGGCTGGGTGTGGGAGCTCACCGCCATAGGACTTGTAAAGTGTAGATCTGAAATTACAGAACAGTCAATATTTATTTTTACAAAGTGTAGTTTGTTTACCAATAGAATAGATTGTGAACCACACGTGGTCATCTGAAGTAGGGATGGGACAAATGAAGCAAAGCTCCGAGGCTTGCATCAAGCAGGAAGGGGGCGTGTCCACGAAGCTCCGCTTTGAGGATTGTTTCGCAGAAAACCACGTGACCAATCACAACTGAGGCCTCGGTTTGCCTGAGTCACATGACTGCTTCATTTTCTGTACCACTTTCAAAATAAAGCTGCCGAACCTCACAGTGATTTGTGGGTTGTTTTAGTTTGGTCCATGTCTGTGTGACAGAGTTCATCCACACTTTCAGGATCACACCTGTCAAGTCTACCGTTCTGAGCTTGAAACTGTTTTAAAAACCATAAACTATAAATTTTCTCCTTATTAGTTATTTGACCATCTGATTTGTTTTTGTATTTTATTGTGTTTTATCTTGTGAAGTGAACTTGGGTGTTCTGAAAAGCACTTTTAAATAAAATTTATTATTATTATTATTATTGTTCCTGCTGTCTTCCCGAATTATATTATTCACTGACAATGTCCGGAATTAAGTTCAATCATGTTTTTACAAAACACTATATTCTGCCAATTAAATTTGATGATAGACACACTTACTTGGAAGTGAGTCAGTGAGAGTGTGTGTGTGTGTGTGTGTGCGTGTGCTCTGTCTTCTTGATCTGCGGATGGCTGCTTATACTGAGCCAGGATCCTCTGGAGGTTTCTTCCTGTTAAAAGGGAGTTTTCCTCTTCACTGTCGCTGCACGCTTGATTAGAATGAGGATTGCTGTTCAGTGACTTGATGCAATTTGCTGAGTTCCTTATAAAGGAAACTTTTTTTTTCTGATTGGCTTAATGAACTGACCTGTATTGGAATATTATGTGAAGTGCCTTGAGACGACTCTTGTTGTGATATGGCGCTATATAAACAGTGTTGGGAGTAACGCCATTTAAATATAACAGCGTTTCTAACGGCATTCTTTTATAGGTAACGGAATAATCTAATTAATTACTTTTCCCGCCATTGCAACGCCGTTACCGTTACTGGGGACGGAAGGTTGTGCGTTACTATATGCTTGTCGAACGTTAAGCAGCAGTGTGAGGCTTTCTGACCGCCACACTTCAGCTGCAGCCAGGGAGAGAGAGGTGTCGGTAACGCACTTACAAACACGATGATGATTGGCCGGGTGGGCGGAGACCCTCAGTGTTCTCACTGTCTCAGTCGCTGCCTGCTGTAAACACAACAGAGCAGTGATGGGAATAACGCCGTTTAAAATAACCGCGTTAATAAAAAATATTTCTTTCAGTAACGAGCAAACTAATTAATTACGTCTTCTTTTATCAAAACGTCGTTTCTGTTACTGATAAGAAAATGCGTGCGTGAAGCAACGCGGTGTGTTGAAGCTGTCGTCAGCTGATTAGGTAGATGTTTTCATCCAAGAGCATCACGGCCCGTGAAGAACGAGGAAGATGCGATGAATAGTCTACGGCTGCAGACCCCCCCCCCGAATCTGCAGCGAATCTGCGGGTCTGCAGCCGTGCCCTTCTTAGCGTGACAGCGGGACGTCCCGAAGGTCCACTCACCTGTTCACCGCTCAGACGTCCTGATCTTCTGCCTTCCTAGATCATCCTGCTGTAACCTGTTTCTGATCATGTCTTCAGTCCCGCTGTAACACTGATGCATCAGTCTCAGACGTCATATAGCTCAGGTGTTATTAGAACTACCTGTGTGTGTTTACCACCCAGCTTCAGCTCTTCTGTGGTTGGGTCTGACCCAAGTTAGTAAATGTAAGTCCTCCATCAGGCTTGTGCCTCTTCTAGTGTCATTTTAAAGGATTTTATTTATTTATTTATTTAACCATTACTAGATTAGCAGCAACAGAAATGCTGCTAAAAACACACAATTATGTGAAGCTGGGAAAATTTAAATACTGTGCTAAATTACATTCATTTCTGTAATTTAACTAGACCGAGAGACCATTTAAAGGCTCGGGAACCTTTACAGGTGTTTCTATTTGCAATTTTAAATTTGAGCTGATTGGGGTCTTGTTAAATACAGTGACCTTTTAATAGTCTAGATTAGTTTAATGTTCCTATTAGTAGTTCCTCCTGTTAAGTGCTTATTTATTTAAATTATTCAGGTTTATTAAAAAAACATTTGGACATACATTTTATTATTTTCCAGTCATTAGTCATTTATATTTTACTATTGTAGTAATTCTTGCATTCTTTAATGAAAAAAGTAACTAAGTAGTTATTTTTGTAGGTAATTAGTTACTTTTATGATCTTGTAACTCAGTTAGTAACTGAGTTACTTTTTTGACAAAGTAATCAGTAACTATAACTAATTACTTTTTTAAAGTAACGTTCCCAACCCTGTATATAAATAAACTTGAATTGAATTGAAATGATACATACCCAACTCCACTGGCTGTAGTAACACCTGGTTTGGGCTTTAGGACAACCATGGCATCCACAGGTCCTGGTTTCACACCCTTTTGATTAAACAGATTTGGTTAGTGGAGTGGCTGTAAAAAGTGAGACAAGTGTTAGATTTTGGAATGAGACAAACCATTGTTTGTGGTTTATGCCACTTCTGTTCCGCCTGTGTGCATGACAGGACAGGAGGGACAACAGACATGCCACATTCAGAACAATGAGCAGTCTGGAACAGCAATGCTACCAAGTGGTTGCAGATTCCACAGCCAGCCACACAAGAGCAGTTGCTGATGAGTCGACCAGTACAACTGGCTTTGAATCACGTAACGTCATCTGAAATACACACAGAGAAGCAACATTTAATATTTTGGAAAGAAGTCTTAAGCAAAAGCAACAGGAGCAAAACCTGCCTTGTCCTGTCAGAGGCATAAGCCACTGAGCTACTGTCTCGTGTAACATTTGTCCTACACCTCTTGGCTGTCTCATGTAATGTTGTGCATGATTTACTAAGTCCAACTGCAATAGTTTACTGAGCGAGCTCACGTAGAGAACTATGAGCTTACACATAGGAGTGAAGCAGGTCTATAATTGTTTTAATGCAGCCAACAGAACAATGCAGGATTTGCTTCTGCTTCTTTTAAGTGTATGTTAAGTATAATAGTTGGGGCCAGATGCTAATAATGGGGTTAAGAGGACAGGAGTTTAGAAGAAAAAAGAATGGATTTTTTTTTTTTACGTAGCACCCCTGGATAAAAATTTGAAGGCAATCCACAAATGTAACATTTTCTAACAAAATGTTTAAAAATATTAAGATAAAAAGTGTATATTTAAAAAGAAAGAGGAAAACAGGATATATTGAGGGAGAACATTCACTCTGAATAGCGGAGGTAGACATTTTTTCTGCTTTTGACGTGTAGCAGTGGATGACAATAGCTCGAGCTGTTAAGCAAACCCTCGTTTGTTTACAACACACCAAATAACCTGCTAATGATTCCCACTCAGCTACGCAGCTGCATTTGGCCACCAACATCTTTCAAATGCTCTTCACATCAAAAGAGTAGAACTTGTATTGAACTTACTTTTCAACATATTCTACAGAACTTTGAACGTGGCTCTGAACAGAACCTTGAACACCAAACAGAACTTTGAACGTAAAACTTTAACAAGTCCTACTCTCAGCTGGTGTGGCGGATCTGTTTTTTTCATTGATTTGTAGCAGTGAGCCCTCACAGTTAACTTGTTAGCCTAATTTTTGCCCGAGACTTCAATCAGGAATACGAACACGTTCACATTAACATGATTAAACGGAACCAGGGAGGTTTGGTTCGAGAAAAAATAAATAAATAAAATGAAAACAGTCACTTTAGCAGCGGTTAGCAGGCGGCTACCTACGGCTAGCTAGGACTTTGATAGAATTAGCATCTGCAATTACTTGGACTTACCCTCAAAATTACAGACGTAGGATGAAACGTAGCACTTGAAACCCTTTTCAAGTTTACTCTGCGGCGTAGTACTTGATGCTGACAATACGACGCACGTCGTTAACAGTTAACTTCGGCAACTCCAAGAGGCACCTCGTGAACTTCATAGACTCAGCCATAACGACACCATTTTAGCACAGACCGGAAAGGGCGTACCATCCTCACGTGAAACAAGGAAGTGATGTATGCACAGAGCCTATTGGAAACCTCGTGGCTGTCCCTGACTGGCTGCCACAGCCACGATTTTGAGCCTGCTGTCTCTCAAAATTTCCCGCAGTGCTTTCCTCCCCCCGCCAGGCTAAGCGTCACTTTTTTATGTAAAATTGATTGTTTTGCATGTCTGACTTTAACCGCATCTAATACTGTATTACGGTGTGAGCGCAACAGCGACAACTTAAGATCGATGTGTGAGCAGCGTGAGAGGTCAGGTGTTTTCGATCTGAACCCTAAAACCTCCAGCCGGCTATGCTGCACTATTGACGTGTTAGCGCGTGGCACGAACAACTTGGCGACGTGACATGTCTTGGAGAAAGCGTAAAAACACGTTGGACACTTCTTCTGAAGCTGAAAAAATAAAACTTCTTCTGAAGCGGAGCACGACTTTGCCTCGTTCACCCTCTGCCGAGACAGTGTTGGTACAGGATCTGCTCGGGTGCAAGATCGGCTCCTGGTCCTTTGACTGCCGATGACGTCAAAGTAGTTGATTGGCTGAACATGAACCTTACAGAAGTTACATAATCACGTTATGTTGGTCCAGGCAGATCTTTCTGTTGGAAAGATGGACAACTTTTACAAAGAAATCCATCATTACCTCTTTGAAAATACACTTTTAGCATAGAGCTGCATGTATATTAGGGCTGAACGATTAACTGCATGTGCAATTAAATTGCGATGTGACAAAAGGAGATTTTCTAATCGCAAAGGCTGAAATTTGGCAGCGAGTGGTTAGCGCAATGCTAATATACATGGAAAAACCCATAGGAATGCTATTGCTAATATCACTGATTACATTCTTACAAATTATGAATTAGAAATGTGCCAAATGATTACATTTGGAGTCTAATAGAAAGTAAAACTACCATCAATCAAATAAGTACAGACAGGTATTTTAGTAAAGCCAGAAAACTTTTAACTCCAGACTTTTGGCTAGCAGCTATGAGCGTAACTGAACTACACATGGACAAGACGACAAAAACTCTCAACACAAAATACTTCAACAAACGGGACACACTTTTTTCCTGCAAATACAATTTCACAGGTGTTGCTAATACCTATGATCCTTCAAGGGATGTGCTCAAAGAGGAATTCAACATTATGAATAAGATATAGTGTTTTATTTTACAAATACCATTATAAACACAAACTTACGTCGTAAGAAACATTATTTTAATAATGAAACTGCTCAATTCTTTCCAACAGTATAGATGTGTAGTGTATTTTGTCCGAATGGGTTTGCCGTACTTGGCGGGCCGCCACGGCTATGTAAGGGAAACCCTGTACTTTATTATAATGTTCACTGTAATGCATCTTGATGTTCTTAACAAATAAATCAAATCAAAGATATTGGCCAATAATGCCAAATATGTATATTTGTGTTTCAGTCATTTTTATACTGACTTAAAAATACTTCGTTAAGTCTACTAAGCAGGGGTGTAGAAGGTTTTTAATAGGGCCAGCCCAGTAATGATCTTGGACCAAAATAAAGGTCTTTAATACTAGTTATTTCAATGCAGCAGGTGCTGGATTGGTGCAGTTCAAAGTGGAGTGTGTCTAATAAAACAATAACATAAAGGTGAGACATGAAGAATTTCAGTAACAACAGTGTTGTTACAACACATTTTCGATTCATCATCCAGCCCTACTTTGACCCTAATGTTGGTTGCTGTCGTTACTCATCAGAAATAAGGAGGCGCTGGTTGATGAATGTGTGCCATTTCTTAAACATATGGGTCAGACTGTACTGTGTTTCCTTGTATTTTGTTCTTGTATCTTTTGTAGATTAATCTGTATATTTCATCTTTGTAATGTGCTCTTGTGCATTTTGTTCATCCATTCTATGGTTCTTACTTGAAGTTTTTATATAAATTTTAATCTGGTATATCTAGGTGATTATTTTAGGTACTGTTTCTGATTTGTCTGTACTGGACCTTTGTGACAGATGTGTTAACATGTTTATCCATTGTTCTGATTGTTGAAGGTTACAATAATAGTCTACAGACTATATTTACCTGTACTTTTGTCACAATTCTTGCTTGTTTTAAGTGTGCGTGCTGCAGTAAAAAGTTAATTTCCCCACTGTGGGGTTAATAAAGTCTATTCTAACTGACTGAATTGTGACGGATTTCTGCTTTTAGGAGCTGATGTTGATATTTTATTGTTTGTACATCACTGAAGTCTGTCTGCAGACACAATCTGTAGTGAGATAGTGGATTATTGATGTGGGGGCACGCACGCACACGCACACGCACACACACACACACCAGTTGTGTACCTGTATCCATGTTGTCCAGATCCAGATGATGACTCAGTCCCAGATCCTGAAGTGGTAGCAGGTCTGCTTTAGCCGTGTTTAGCTAACAGCTGCAATAGAAACAAAGCAGCTGATAACGTTCCGAGGCTTTTCCGTCGGAGAGTGTGAGCAGGATGGATCAGAGAGCGAGCAGCGATCCTGCAGTCTGATAGAGGGAACCTCTTCAATCTGATGAAAGCAGCAAAACGAGCGCGTTTCTCAGAGAGGCCAAAGGAACAGCAGCAGATCCAGAGGGCAGGAAGTCTAGAGAAAAGCTTTTCTGCCCCACAACCTGATTCTGGAGCTCCGATTGTCACGAAAACCGCAGAATATCTTCTCTGGTGGTTCTGGAAAGAACTCCACCAAGTTGTTGAGGAGGAGAAGAAAGTTTCCACAGCCTGGTGATGTTTTACAGCGCTGCTGCTTCAGTCTGCTAGCTTCTGGAGAAGCGTCTTCTTTCTGCTTTGTGGGTGGTTCGTGATCATTACCGCCACCTACTGGTCTGGAGGTGGACGTGGGTCAGAACCTTCTGTCACAAGAGTGAATGGGCGAACACACACACACACACACACACACACACACACACACACACACACACACACACACACACACACACACACACACACACACACACACACACACACACTTCCTGATCAAACACATCTCTGTTTATTATGAAACAATTTAAGTTAATTAAACTCCTCTTTTACAGGCTTGAGACATGACGTTACAAAGCACCTTATAACTTCTATTCTCATGAAGTAAACCAAACGAGCTGTGTTTATGATCTTGTGTGTTTTTCTGATGCAACAACTCAACAATGTGTTAGAACCACTCTGTTTCATTCAGAACACACAGAGTATGAGGGTGAGTTGGTTTTGTTCAGCTAAAAGATAAAAATGTCTTTTTAAAACAAAAAAGCAGCTCAGTGATTATCTACAAACAAGTGACAACATAACGATCAAAATATAGAATTAATTAAACAATACAAGAAATCTCTTCTGGTGCTGTGGTTCTGCAGGTCTCTGGACGAGTGAGTGGTGTAAACACACATACTAAATGAGCATGCACGCACGCACGCACGCACGCACACACACACACACACACACACACACACACACACACACACACACACATGTGTCACCCAGTATTCCCAGTATTCCCAGTCTGTGGGGCTGTCATGAGTTTGTGATTAAATGAAATAAACGGTCTGCATCTGATAGAGTGCCTTCAAGAGGCCTAGAAACCCCCAAGGTGCTTTACAATTATGGTCATTAATCCATTTACACACTGGTGATGATGAGCTACAGTGCAGCCACAGCTGACCCTGACAGTCAGTCTGCTTTGCTTTGCAGAACGAGTAAAGGATGACCCGTTGTGGTTTAGAAACCCAATTCTTCACTTTACTTTATTTAAAAACATTAACTCATGGAACAGGCTTGGACAAAAATGATGGTACCCCTCACTTAATATATTGTTGCAAAACCTTTTGAGGCAAAACGATTCCTGTAACTGTCAATAAGATATCTGCACCTCTCAGCAGGTATTTGGCCCACTCCACATGACCAAACAGCTACATTTGAGGAATTTTGGCCTCTGCAGACTTCCATACCTGTAACTTGGTTATGCAGAGGCGGGGTTTGGCTTGTCTCTGCACGTAAACAGGGAAAACACACTGGTGAAGCGCTAAATCAAACATTAGGAGAGGGACGAGCGAGTCACCACGGTAGCAAACCCAGCTTGCTGAGTGAGAGTGGCGAGCGAGCCTGTTGCTGACGGATGAATAGGAAACAAAAAGCATTCGGGGCTTAAGTCCTGTCAACATTGCATGGCTGGATTATACAGTTCTTTTCCATATTCAAAAGTATGTTTTGATGGGAAAAATTGTGAATTTTTTTAAACAACTTCCACATCATGTGACTTAAACTGTATTTGACATTTTATTTTCTGTATTGTGAAAAGGTTACAGAGGTGTTGTGGTACATTATCTTTAGGCATCACATTCTAATAATTTTTTTCCAACACATTTGCAGTGGTCTCTAGAATGCCTCATCTACCTAGGATGCCATGTGACTCGCTCTCTGTGGGGGAAAAGGCTCTGGTGCTCCTGTTTCAGGAAGCATAAGTTAGTTGGAGGAGAGGGGAGCAGAAAAGGACAGGATTTGGAGTCGAACCTTTCAAAACCAAAACCCTCTTGAATTGGAAAACAGATTGGAATAAATACATGAAAATGTTAAAAACAATAAAATAAAATAAAAAAAGTAGAATAATTTTAGACATTTGTATGGATAGAATGTCACTTAGGGTTTTCAAACTTAAATATTTGACTCAAGAAGCTATTTTGTAGCTGTTTGAAATGGGTTGTGACACCGGTCACCACGGGTCCTTAAGGTGCTTTCCGGAGTTTTCCCCTTTCAGAAATGATGTATGATTTTTCAGAAATCCGTAAAAGTGATTATCTTATCATGTACTGTGATATAATGTAAGCGATACGTCTTTTTTTTTTTTTTTTTTGCTAAGCACGCCCCCTGCCCCGCAGAGCTCCATACAATAGGAAACTGAGCGCCGACCAGAACTAACCAATAGCGTTGGACTACTGCTAGATGCTTCTAATTTAAGGAATACCTCAGCTGATGCAGAGTTGATAAACTTTTAACGGACAAGAAAGTCTCTAAAATATAAATATATGAGAACACAACATGACATGAGAATAATACTCGTAAAACAACGTGTTTTAGCTGTTTGTCCGCTACAGAAGCACATTTATAAACAGAAACGTGAAGTCGCCATCTTAAACAGAGCAAAAGATTTTTTGTGTGATATGCTTGTCAGCCACTAGATGGTGCCATCGGATAAGAGAAATACTCCGGAAAGAAGTTTTAAGGGCCAACTCTGGATTATTTCCTGATATTCGGACATCTCGCCTCTGATTGGCTGGTCAGGAATTTTACTGTTGACTGCCCCCTGAAAAAATGAAACGGCTTTTCCGCTCATGGGGGTGAGGTTCGGTTTGACAGCCTTTTCCAGTATTTTCCCCCCACTAACCCAGTGGGGAAAGATTGAGTAGAATGTTCAAGATCACCACCATTGTTGTGCTGCGTTGTGTTTTGTGTGGGATACAAATTACACCTTTTTGTCTCAAGTAAAAATAGCTGCTCCTCCTCTCCACCTGCATTTTGAAAAGCAGGGTTACAGCTTGGAGGCCAAAATATGTGGCTCGCTGGCCAGTGCTTAATTTGAGCCGGATCTGGCCGGAACAAGATCCGGGAACTATCTTATTTTGAAAAGGACCGTTCCGGCAACTGTCTGCTAGGATCTGGCAACTCACACAACAAACTTGTGCTATACGCAGGATTCGAATTATGGGTGAGCTAGGGAGTTCCTGCAAGCCCTCAACACACCCAGGGTGAGTCCAAAATGATCTTGGTTCTACTTATATTACATTACCTATGTGGGCTCTCCGGGGACTAGCTTGAGCTGAGAGGCGCAGAGCTCTGATCGTTGATGCGCTCCAGACAGATGCGTCCTGAGCACGGCCACAGTAACATTATGAATGTGTTGCCACCTGAAAAACACTCTTAACACATGACCGTTTATGTCGGCTCGTATCCTTTAATGATTTCTGTCTTTTATTTGTGCCTGATGTGTTTCGCTGCTGCTGAGCGAATCACCTGTTTCGTCCTCCGGTGAATTCACCGCACCGGTATATTCAGCGCGCACTCCGCTATATTTGCCGTCAGTAGATTTTTTTGAACTGCAGTTCAAAGGTAACTCATGAGGTTAAAATATATGAAGCCAGGTAGCAGTTTTTCTTTAGGATTGAGAGTTCCTGCTGCTCTAAACATTAAAATAATTATTTCATTTTCTGTTCCTCACTTCTGATTACCTTCAGTGGTGTCTCTTTGTTGCAACCAGCAGGTACAAAAACTAACTTGTTTTTATTTGACTATTTTTCTGTCCTGCCTGTTTATTATCTTCCTGCATCTCCTCTCAATCCTAAAGAGAAACTGCTACCTGGGTTCATATATATTCACCTTATGAGTTACCTTTGAACTGCAGTTCTAAAAGATCTACCGACCGCAACAACAGCGGAGTGCTCGCCGGCCACATCAGTTAGGTGCGTCACCGAGGACAAAACAGGTGATGCGCCCCGCTCCACAGCAGCGAAACGCATCAGGCACAAATAAAAGAATAAAAGACAGAAAACATAAAAGGAAATGAGCCGAAATGAACGATCGAGTGTTAAATTGGTTTTTGAGGTGGCGACACCTGATTTGATAATGTTACTGTGGTCGTGCTCAGGACGCAGATGTCTGGAGCGCGTCAACAATCAGAGCTTTGCATGCGCAAGCTGGTTAAGGTTAGGATGGGGGTGAGGGGAATGTTAAATTGCAAGAGGGTAAACGTCACAATTTGGTTAAATGTCCGTTTTACGGCGGATGTCAGTACCAACGCTCTGGCACAGCACATTGCCTCCCGAAGCGCAGGAGCTTGTCACCTGCTGACAGCAGGCTGCTGTCTTTTCCGTGGACTGCATCTTGCCGGTCATTATCACGAGACAGCGACTAGTCAATGACAGGCATAAAAAGTCACTATAGAGCGGTGAAGTCGATTAGTGACTAGTTCATACAACCCCTATTGCTCCCCAGAGTGTTCTGCAGCATAATCAGCATGTTCTCTTTGAACTTGATATAAAATTTTCGCCTCCTCTTCGTCTCCGCACGGTTAAAGTTACCCTCGCGGTCTATCACTGGCAAATCAAAAGTGAGACGGATGACACAACCGCCCCCCGTACTTGCTTGTTACCACATTCCACCCGGCCACAATAAAAAACTGGCCATTATTCATCTCCGCCGACTCCGGCACCGGCCAAAATATGATACCCGGCAGTTAATTATATACAGGCTAATATTAGAGGATTTACGGTATTTCGTGATAGCAACGCCAACAAAAACAAAGTGTAAACCGAGTGTAAATTCACCGGAGAGTGATGTGTTTCCATGATCACGTCTGGTTTTAGAGTATTATAGTATCGCTCCCGTGAATCGGGAAACAATTTTTGACGGGGGTAACTACTTTGGCACAACACCGGCTTGTGGAGCTCTCGGAGACCTCTGTGTTCCACCCGGTTTTACCCAGCGGTCAGCCCGGCGTATCTCTGACTCAGAAGCTCTGGTGTTGTGCACAGTTAACTCCAGTTGTAGCTAGGTAGCTTTCTCCGTTAGCTTAGCTCCCACCTCCGCGTTAGCTTTGGGTTAGCTTCAGGTTAGCTTGTAGCTAGTTCGACCGGTGTCGGTACAAGATCTGCTCGGGTGCAAAATCGGCTCGGGGTCCTTCGACTGCCGATGACGTCAAAGTACGGCAAACCCACTCGGACAAAATACACTACACATCTATACTGTTGGAAAGAATTTAGCAGTTTCGTTATTAAAATAATGTTTCTTAAGACGTAAGTTTGTGTTTATAATTGTATTTGTAAAATAAAACACTTTATTGTATTCATAATGTTGAACTCCTCTTTGAGCACATCCCTTGAAGGATCATAGGTATTAGCAACACCTGTGAAATTGTATTTGCAGGAAAGAAGTGTGTCTCATTTATTGAAGTATTTTGTGTTTAGAGTTTTTGTCGTCTTGTCCATGTGTAGTTCAGTTACGCTCATAGCTGCTAGCCAAAACTCTGGAGTTAAAAGTTTTCTGGCTTTACTAAAATACCTGTCTGTACTTATTTGATTGATGGTAGTTTTACTTTCTATTAGACTCCATTTGGCTCGTTTCTAATTCATAATTTGTAAGAATGTAATCAGTGATATTAGCATTAGCATTACTATGGGTTTTTCCATGTATATTAGCATTGCGCTAACCACTCGCTGCCAAATTGCAGCCTTTGCGATTAGAAAATCTCCTTTTGTCACATCGCAATTTAATTGCACATTAAATTAATCGTTCAGCCCTAATATACATGCAGCTCTATGCTAAAAGTGTATTTTCAAAGAGGTAATGATGGATTTCTTTGTAAAAGTTGTCCATCTTTCCAACACAAAGATTTGCCTGGACCAACGTAACGTGACGTGATTACATAATTCCGTAAGGTTCATGTGCAGCCAATCAACTACTTCAACGTCATCGGCAGTCGACGGACCCCGAGCCGATCTTGCACCCGAGCAGATCTTGTACTGACACCGGGCTGATTCGCCAAAGACAAAGGTACGGCGGGAGCGGGACTAGCCCAAGGCGAAAATGACGAGTATAACCCGCGACGCTGTAGTTTTTCGGCTGTAGTCAAAAATGGCGTCTGGCGACAGCACAAACATCTTTGGTCCAACTATACTCGCACTTGCACCATGTTTACAAGAAGCTGCAACCTTCAAGGTCTAATGCTGAAGTCGAGACTTTACTCGACTCGAAGAATAAAACTTCTCTGTCTCTGTCCCTGCAGTTCTGAATGTTCTGAAGAATTTTGGTCTTTTTTCAGGCTATAAGTTAAATTTAGAGAAAAGTGAGTGTTTTCCTGTTAACTCGGCTGCCTGTGTTTTTCCTCAGGCAGACCTTCCTTTCAAATTCAGTTTGAATGAGTTCAGATATCTTGGCATTACTGTGACACGCACTATGACTAATCTTGCATCAGCTAATTTTACCCCTCTTATTTCCACAAGTAACACAGATATCCAAAGTTGGAAGAATCTGCCTCTTTCATTGTGTGGCAGAATGAATGGAGTTAAAATGAATATCCTACCCAAATTTTTGTTCCTGTTCCAATCAATTCCTATTTTTCTTCCAAGGTCGTTCTTCGACTCTCTAGACAAGATTATTAGCACTTTTATTTGGGATGGACAACCACCAAGAATTCGGAAAGCCCTCTTACAAAATTGTAAACTTAGTGGGGGTCTGGCGCGGCCCAATTTTCAATCATACTACTGGGCGGCTCATGTTCATAAACTTTGCTATTGGCTGCAATCGTCTAGTTTACTTTGGTTTAAATTGGAATTATCATCTTGCATCGGATCTTCGATACCTGCCTTAATTTATTCCTCCTTACCTATAAAACTTTCAAGTCACACGGACAATCTGATTGTCTACAACACACTTAGGATTTGGTTTCAGTTCAGGCAGCGCTTTAAATTCCAAGCCGCCTCTCCTTTAGGCCCTTTATGTAACAATCATTTGTTCCCTCCCTCTCTTATGGACTCAACATTCATATCATGGGCATAATAAAGGTATAAAACAGCTCACAAATCTCTATGCATCTGGGATCTTCGAAAGCTTTGCTAATTTATCTCATAAGTATAAGCTTCCGGTTAATCATTTGTTTCGGTACTTTCAGATCCGTAGTTTGGTCTCCAAGCTCTTCCCCAGCTTCCCGTTTCGGCGCCCAAACCAACTTTGGGAGGATTTACTTGCACATACTCCACATCAAAAAGGTTTGATCACAAAAATATGTAATATCATACTTCCATTAAGTTGTCATTCAAACACGAAGATCAAAAACTCATGGGAGATCAAGTTGGGGATTTGTATTTCCGATGATCTGTGGAAAGAGGCTATAAATAGGGGACAATCAAGGCCGGATTAACCATACGGGCAACTGGGCAACTGTTGCCCAGGGCCCGAACTCTAAAGGGCCCAGGGGAGCAAGGGCACGAGCAAAGTACTGCATCTGTAATCTCCCGCTTTATATTAAACTAGGGTGACCGTCCTGTTTTCCCCAGACATGTCCACCTTTCACTCTCTGTCTGGGCGTCCGGACTGGGGGTTCTTGTATTGATGAAAATGTCCGGCTTTTCATCCAGGAGCAGGGATCGAATTATGGGGGAGTTAGATATCCTACACATCCAGGGGAGCTGGAAAAAAGTTTTCTACCTATATTACATCATTTATGGACTCTTTTGAGCAGAGAGCACAGAGAGCGGCACAGCACTGATCGTTGTTGTGCAGCGCTCCAGGCTGCTGCTTCCAGCTCACGGTCCATTCTTAAAGTGGCGCAACCGAAAATCTATAATTAACACACGATCATTCATGTCCGCACATGTTCTCTACTTTCTGTCTTATTTGCGCCTGAAGCGCTCTGCTACTGCGGAGCTCATCACCTGTGCTGGAGTGATTTCACCTCACTGACGCAGCATCGAAACGCGCTCTCCGCTTTGCGGTCAGGAGATCCCTTTGATCTGCTCAAAAGTAACTGATGAGGTGAAAAAGTAAGAATCCAGGCAACTGTTTTTTCTGGAGAGTTTAGAGGAGATGCAGGAAGATGAGAGACAGACAGGACAGGAAAATAGTTAAATAAAAACAAGAAAACAAAACAAAGTGTTGAAAAGTAAAATGTAGGTAGATTTATCTCCACTACACGTTTTTACTTGTATAAAACAATAAGTTACACACATGTAATATTTATGCATCTGATACAATTCAGATCACCTTCAACACTCAGTCACACACCCAGGGCCGTTTCAAGACATTTTGGAGGCCAAGGCAAAATGACCCCCCCTGTTTTAGAGCCCTTTTATTTGCAGAATCTGATATTCATGTAGTTCTTACAAAAAAATCTGTCCCAACGTGGTTTGTGTGGCGTTGCCATAGTGTGACATCATAGGCACAGATCGCCTGTCCTCTTGTTTGGAAATGGAAATATGATCACCCTATATTAAACAAACTGTCCACCCGGGCTTTTGCGCTGCACAGAGACGCTTCGCTGCCTATGACTGAACGTCAGTTGAGAGCAGTTGAGAGTCAGTCTCATGCAGACTGACCAATGAAGAGAAGGCCTCAAGTTAAGACCCTCTCCTCATTGGTCAGTCCACACGAGGTGGGTCAAAGGTTACCCTGAGCGGGTTACGTGATGTCAGGCATTCAAGTATTGAGTATATTTACTGCATATTACAGTAAAATATTCTGTATGTGACCATATTATGGTGATCCTTGGGTCATGATGATGGGGCCCTTGAATATTGTTGCCCAGGGTACAACAAAGTAGTAATCTGACCCTGGGTACAATCCACTACTTCCTGTGCTCGTTTAGGACTAATCCAGTTTAAGGTGATTCATAGGGTCATAGTCCAGACTCTCTGAGATGTACTCAGCGGTTGAGGACAAATGTGACAAATGTAAAGCCTCTCAATGTCATCTCACACATATGTTTTTCAGCTGTCCCGAGCTGTTGCAGTTTTGGACAGGCTATTTTATTACTATGTCCTCTATTTTGAAGGTAAACTTGCAGCCTTGTCCATTGATTGCCATTTTTGGGATCCCCGATCTTTCTTTGTCTTCGCTTCTTAACACTAACCAGAAAGAGATAATAGCCCTCTCTTCTTTAATAGCAAGGCGTTCCTTGCTACTACATTGGAAGTCCGCCAAATATCCCTCCACATTCCAATGGTTAGTGGATATGATGTTTTTTCTGAAAATAGAGAAGGTAATATATACTTTAAGAGGCCGAATGAATAAGTTTTTCTTTAAGTGGAACGGTGATTATTTCACTAAATCGCAAATGTCAAGTTGGAACACCTCATGCTGTCATTATATATCAAACTGATTGGTGCCAAATTTTGATTATTTTACATTCTCCATTATTTTCTTTCCATCTTCTGATTACTACAGTTATGCAGAGCCGAGGCTGGGGGGGGGGGGGGGGGGGGGGATTAGGTATTCGTTCAGACTAGGTTCCAAAGTTCATTTTCACTTCATTTCTTTTTTCTTTCTGTCCTTTTTTATTTGATTACTTGAAAAATGTGAATATATACAACTATGTGCAAATATATACACTCCTTTTGGTTATTCATCTTCGTATGTGTGTACTCACTGAAAATGTCAATGACATCCTGTATTGTATTGTCTTTGACTATGATGATAATAAAAATATATTAAAAAAAGAAATGTTTATTATTTAATATCTTAAATATCCTAATTGAATCTATTTGAGAATTTAATAATGATTTATTATCAGTTACATTCACATATTAATATCAGTATATTAACAATTCAATTCAATTCAATTCAAGTTTATTTATATAGCGCCAAATCACGACAAGAGTTAAACAAATGAACGTTTAACAGATTTGTTTCACATTAAGTGGGATAAGCCTCTTCTGAGGGCCTGAGGAATGTGTGACGTCTGAGGGTCTCCTGGTAAACACCTATTCAAATTAATCAGATCTGATTGGTCAAAGTTTATAAACAATCTTAAACGTGAACTCACATCCTATTTTCCCCAGTGCCAGAGCTCCGAGTTCATCCAAAGCTCATAGCTGATGCTAAATGACCATCGTATGGAGAATCAAGCCAGACTTTTCAGTGGAATAATTTTAGCGGCTTAAAGGACCATCCTTTTTTAGATCAATCAATTATTATTTGCTCAATCCATCACTCGCTCATCAGACGTGAAACTGTCCACAGAAGCCACCTGGGAAGTATCTTTTGACCAGTTGTGCTTATTCTGAGGGTGTCTACAATCTTCAGATACACCAGAAGTCCATGCTTTGCTTGCAGGCCAAATCTCCAAGAACTTCCACCATCCTGGTGCGTAGACTACTCACTGGCGTCAGAGTGATTAATGTTAATTTGATAACTTAAATGACATCAAACAAACAGCCACATTTATTTTATAAACCCAGATACCACACCTTTCTGAGTCACTTAGTGAAACTCTTATAACATACCAGGTCATGTTTCATCAGAGTTCATTCATTGTCTCATTTAATACCACTTTGAATCCCCGTTTATAATCATTTGCCTTTCAGCATCATTGATAACAGAAATATAGTAAGAAATAGATTTTTATAAACTAGATTTGTGTCTCTGTGTCAAATAATTAAAGACAATAAAGTATCTCTCACTTAAACACTACTAAGTGTATATTTGTGTGTGTGTGTGTGTGTGTGTGTGTGTGTGCGTGCGTGCGTGCGTGTGTGTGTGTGTGCTCTGTCTTCTCGATCCCCAGTGACTCGTGGGGGATGGCTGCTTATCCTGAGCCAGGATCCTCTGGAGGTTTCTTCCTGTTAAAAGGGAGTTTTCCTCTCCACTGTCGCTAAATCCTTGCTTAGTATGAGGACTGCTGTACGGTGCACAGATGCAATTTGCTGGATTTCTTATAGAGGAAACTTTTTACTGATTGGCTTACTGAACTGACCTGTATTGGAATGTTTACTATGTGAAGTGCCTTGAGACGGCTCTTGTGATTTGGCGCTTTATAAAAAAAAACGAACTGAATTAACATTAAACATGTCATTTTAACCCTTTAATAATAACTGTTTCATATCTAAACACACATTTCTAAGTTTATAAGAGCTCTTTCTTTTTAATAAATTCCATTTTGTTTTTTCCTCAAAAAGCTGCTCTATTGAATCATAAACCGGTTTTCTGCCCTCTGGTGGAAGCTAAAGATGCCAAGTACAAACTGTATTTAATTTTATTGATGTAAAAGTAAGTTATTGTTGTATTAGTATTAGTCAAAAATGTTTTAAAATTTAACAACTGTTTTCTGATAATTATTTCATATGTCAGGCTTCATATGCGGGCGTTGTACCGGTCGGTCGTGGTAGACAGAGAGCTGATTCAGAAGGCGAAGCTCTCGATTTACCGGTCGATCTACGTTCCTACCCTCACCTATCGTCACGAGTCTTGTGTAGTGACCGAACGAACGAGATCACGAATGCAAAACACCGAAATGAGTTTTCTCTGCAGTGTCTGGTTCTCCCTTAGAGATAGGGTGAGAAGCTCAGTCATCCGGGAGGGGCTCGGAGTAGATTCGCTACTCCCCCACATCGAGAGGAGCCAGTTGAGGTGGCTCAGGCATCTGGCCGGAATGCCTTCTGGACGACTCCCTGGTGAGGTTTTCCGGGCACGTCCAACCGGGGAGGAGGCCTAAAGGAAGACCCAGGAGAGACTATGCCTCTCACCTGGCCAGGGAGCGCCTAGGGATTCCCCCGGAGGAGCTGGCCCAAGTGGCAGGGGAGATGGAAGTCTGGGCCTCTCGACATAGGCTACTGCCCCTGCGACCCGACTCCAGATAAGAGGATGAAAATAGATGGATGTCCGGCTTTAAAGGATTAGCTGTCTCCTTTAGGCTGATGATATCTTTGCACAAGGCTGCAGATTTCTCTGAGTCTGAATGTAAGTGAGACTCTGAGAAAGGGAAACGTGTCTCTCACGTCACATTGCAAACAGGGGTCTCACACACGATTGGTCTGGTCTATAGGGCCTTACATGGACAAGCACCAACATCTGTGCCTACTAAGTTGTAAACCTAAATTTAATTAGGTAATAAATTTAATAATAGTTCTTTTGCAACGAGGAGAGACCCCGCCCCCCACCCACACACATTTGTATGCCTCTGCTTGTGTTGCGATTCTGTTTACCCAGTAGTGACATGTGATGGTGCTGGTCATAAAATTAGAATGAAAAAGTTTATTTATTTCAGTAATTCCATTCAAAAAGTTAAACTTGTATATTAGATGCATCCATTGAACACAGACTGACATATTTCAAATGTTTATTTCTTTAATTTTGATGACTAAAACAAACAACTAATGAAAATCCCAAATTCAGTGTCTCAAAATATTAGAAGATCAATTATGGCAAAAAAAAAGAATTGTAGTAGCAATTTTGGGCAACTGAAAAGCATGGACATGAAAAGTATGAGCATGTGGAGCTCTGACTATTTAGTTGGAGGAGTGTTACAGTTTGACAGGCGTTTCTAGTACATAGCATACTTACCCATAGTTTAAAATATGTGGCTCTCTGGTCAGAAAGAGGTGGCTTATGGGCCTAATGTAGCTCTGATCTAGGGTAGAGGACTTCCACCAGGACATCTAGGATTTAAAGACAACAAGTGTCCTTTAGATACTCTTGTTGTTAAATGAGTTCTTTATTTCCTGTGTGGACTCTCATGTGTCTGTTTAAATTGCTCTTTTGGCTAAATCTCTGTCCACAAAGCCCACAAACAAAAGGCTTCTGTCCTGTGTGGACTGCCATGTGTGTGTTTAAAATTCTCTTCTGACTAAATCTTTGCCCACAAAGCTCACAAGCAAAAGGCTTCTGTCCTGTGTGGACACTCATGTGACTTTTTAAGTACGACCTTTTGTAAAACCTTTTTCCACAGTGCCCGCAAGCAAAAGGTTTATGTCCTGTGTGAACTTTTACATGACTGGTTAAATATGACCTCCTGCTAAACCTTTTTCCGCAGTGCCCACAAGCAAAAGGTTTATGTTCTGTGTGGACGTTCATGTGACGAGTTAAATATGTCCTTTCGCTAAATCTTTGTCCACAGAGCTCACAAGCAAAAGGTTTCTGTCCTGAGTGAGCTCTCATGTGTTTGTTTAAACTTGGTTTTTGACTAAATCTTTGTCCACAGAGTTCACAAACAAAAGGTTTTTGTCCTGTGTGGAAAATCTCATGACTCTCTAAATGTGATTTTGAAACACATTTTTTTCCACAGTAATCACACCTATATGATTTCAGTTTCCTGCGTGAGTCTACAAGTTGCTCCACTTCATCACATTTCTTATTAACCAAACAGTCCGAAGAACTTATTTCTGAATGACCCATCACCCTCAAATGTATCTGGAGAGACCACTTTTGGACAAATTGTTTACCACATTCTGGGCAGCTAAAGATTGAGTCATTGTCTCTTTCTCCAGTTTCGGGCCAGAAGTCTGACAGATCAGAGTCAGATGTCTGTTCATGAGGGTTTAGATCTGAATTCCTGCTAGTTTCTCCTTCTCCACCTGTTCCTGCTGTCATCTGGTCAGCTGAGCTGCTGGTTGGAACATCTCTGTCTTCTATTTGCTGATGAAGCTGTGATAACACAGGTTTCCCTGCATCATCCTCACTCTTTATAGAAACTGCAGTGAATGGAAACCTGACGGTGACAGACTCCTGTTCCAAATGGAGCTGCTCTCTCTCCAGACTGGTGCAGAGTTCCTCCTCTTCCTCCTTTATGTGGAGGTGCTCTGGGTTCTGCTGGTCTACATCAACACTCTGTTCTTCAGGATCTTCCTCTTTAACCACCGCCATCTTTTGGACAACTGTAGGAAACACAATCACGTGATGTGAGTGACCAACCTTTGTAACCTTATATTCATACATATAACAGTTGTATAATAAGACAGGGGCTGTTGTCTCTATTAGGAACTACCAATCAAATCAGATCACCATGACATGTGAGGTACCCCAAGGCTAAATTCTAGGAACACTCTTTAATCTCTACATGCTCCCCCTGGGCATATGAAAGTCTAATGTTTATCAGTACATTGCAGAAAATAATGAACTTTATA